>NC_091830.1:40609625-40804625 GCF_038994185.2 Dermacentor albipictus
TGTGATTTTTCATAGTAGTTGAACCTTCAAGATAATAGACATGCGCCGGACAAGTGCATCCCATGGCACAGTTGTCTCTGAAAGGTTCGTGTCGCTGAAGAATAGACATGGTTGGCCGGTGTTGTAAAACGTTTCCTCTCCGTCGCACCACTTGTAAGGTATTACAAGGCTGAAGGATCGTTCATTGAGGGGCGACTCTCACTATCACCTCGCTGCAAACATTGCATCGAAGAAGCTCGGCAGAAACAGAAATCAGTCGAGTAAGTAACCATCCAACTCAACGTTCGTTTTATAAGCAAGCAGTGCAGGCGAGTACTTTTTTTGTATCACTATGTAACTTCAGCATGATACAATGCCTTTAAGGTACCCACCTACAACCAACACGCAACTACTTCTGTTAAATGAAAAGTTTATTTACCTCTGTTAAATGAAAAGTGTATTTACGACTACTCGAAGGTAAATTATGTGCTCGGCCACCACCTATGCTCCTTTCTCAATTGTTTTTACATTTGCAGCGTTTAAAAAGCGATCACTTGTACAAGTGAAAGCAACACCCTTGTTGAACACTGTTGGTCCCTGAAAGGAGGAAACTAACGTGACACCCTAATCGTAAATGTGTTTGTTGCGCAGCCAGTGGTGATAGGAGTGGTACTCTAGCCTGAGTAGGAGGCCAGAGCACCTTAGCTCAGGCCGACCTCTCTGCCTTGTTTCAATTAAATTCTCTCTCTCTCAATTGTTGTTCCACGCTATTACGAAAAAATGGGCGCATGAATTTTCCCTCTGCATAGCATGGACTGCGAGCTCACTACACGTCACGAACTGAAGATGAGAAGTTACACGTGCACATTACTGACCGCGTCCTACATGGCCGCTCGGGAGACATTGTCCCGTGATACGGCAATGACCAGATGATGTGGGATTCATAGCAGAATAAGGTAACTACGACGAACACGGACATCACATATAGTGAAAACACCCGTCGTGGTTCCTCAGTGACTATGGTGTTGGGCTGCTGAGCACGGGATGGCGATATCGATTGCCGGCCGCGGCGGCCGCATTTCGATGGTGGTGAAATGCGAAAACACCCGTGATGCTTAGATTTGGGTGTACGTGAAAGAACCCCAGGTGGTCGAACTTTCTGGAGTCCTCTACTACGGCGGGCCTCATAATTGGAAAATGGTTTTGGCATGTGCCATAACTTAACTTTTTTTAACAAATGGTGAAAACGACAGAACTACGAGAAAAACCACCACTTGCCGCTGTGGGATAATGCTGTGAAGAAAAAAAAGAAGAAAAGAAAAAAAGAAATAAAAAAACGCTGTGGGATAATGCTGTGAAGTTAAAGCGGGAACATTGCTGGATGTACCTGTGGACAGATAATCGGCATATCAAGGTGAGAAAGTCGGCTGAATGCGGGATATTCCGCATGGCGAAGGATAGAGACGTTTGTGTATTTTGTCAGGTGACCTAGTTGGTATCTGGTGATGAGCTATTGAAAGTTAACCTCCATAACGCTTTATCTTGTGTTACTCGACAAAACGTCATCAGCGTTTGTTTCAAGGCCCAGGTTTATCGGCTATTCACTTTAACGCACGCAGCTTCAGAAAACATTGTGACGACATACGTGCTTACTTGGTATCCCTTGACCACCACTTTTCCTTCATATGTATGTCTGAGACGTGGCTATCATCTAACATTAAAAACTTCTGCTGCCTACCACACTACTCAACTGAGTACTGTCACCGAAAATCAAACAGTCAGGGTGGATCTGCTATCTTTTTATCATAACGACCTCTCCCTCCTAGCTAACAAAGCTGAATCTGTTTCGATCGAAATTGATGACACACACAACCTGATGCTAAAAAACCCATCATAACTTGCATATATCGCTCGCCATCATCTTCTCTCCCTTAGTTCCGCTCTGCACTATACGAAAGTCTAGACAAGATATCATGCGAAAGAAATTCAATGAGCCATTCTACTGTGTGAAAGTGAATGACCAGCGAAGCTGTCTAGCACGCAACATACAGGTGACAGAATTTTCAAACAAAAGTATGAACATATTTATTGACCTGATCCCTGGTCATCGAGACCATAAGTGCGTGCACATGCATTCTCGTGTCACCTCTGTTATCAAGTGCATCCGTCACGTAAGACAACGAGTGGCTCACGCCCCCTTAAGCAATGGTTCATACCGCCGTACGTAAAATTTGGAAGGACGCTTAAGCCCTATTTTTAAGATGGGATGCGATAGTATTCAGAGATCCGCTGACTGCTTCTCACGCTTTCCGGCAACTGCAGCTTATGTAATCGAAATGTTTACCGGAAAACCCTGGCGGTGAACGCTATGCACGAAGGCCACCCTTCTGGTAGAAACGCGGCCTCTTGCGTGGGCCACGATGCGGTGGAGCCGAAGGATACCTGGAGGGGTGGCAAGGAACCTGGTGCGCCGCTTTACGGCCTTTGAGATTTGTGTGCCGGCGGAGGCCATGGCCGCTTTATAAATGGTAGAAACGCTGGGAAAAGGGCTTGTGTGTGTGTGTTTTTTTTTTAGTTTCCACCGAATGTTTTCCCGCATATTCAAATTACAATCCGACGCTATCCTACCTGTAGGCTGTATGTAATTCGTGCTTTACGATTTTTCTGGCGTATTTTAGCTCGATAAATTCAATTAGTTCAGTAACTTTCTTGCGCTACATGGAGGGCCTGCGTGGCTAGGCATGCGTAGTTCGAAATCACTTCGCCCGAAACGACGTCCGACGATGGACGACGACGACGGATTTTGTGCAGTACGGGGACCTTAACGCTCTCGTGTGAAAAAATTTCCATGCGACCTCCCCGTTGCGACGACAGAAGAGAAATGAAATTCTACGCTGAAAAGATGAACGGCAACGAAGCCAGCTGTGGAAGAAGCCGACGATGCTTGAGCGATTGTTGCTGCTGATGATGATAATGGCGATAGTTTCGTCTTCCCAATGAATGGCTCATACCCACTTACGAGGAAGTTTTAGATAAAGCCCAACTCCAACGCGGTCTATTCAAATACATGTAAAACGCAAAAACGCTTTTCTAAGAAAACTTGACTGGTTTTAATGACATTTGTTGCGTTTGAAAGAGAAAGCTAAATTATAGTGACTGTTGGAAGCGGAATTTAGATTTAGGGCTTGAATTTCGTGAAAAGAATTTTCGAAAATTCGAAAGCTCGAAAACATGTACGCAGGAAGTTTATAAATTGATTGCTCTGCATCAAGAACAGATTTCGCGCTTCTGTAAACAGCATCCATTGGATCATTCAAAGCGGACGAATTTGATACGTCAATTTATATCTTATGTGGATGTGTTACGTTGTGCACAAGGGTTCGGCAAAAGCTGTATTTCCATACTACTCAAACTTTTTAGGTTCATGTGTAAAATATCAATTTTGTCCACTTTAGATTCACTATCAAATGCGATTCACAGAATTGTGATATCAATCTTCCTTGCCGAGTTAGAAAGTTGAAAACTTGATAGTATCGTTTTCTGAAAATTTGCGATTTCGCCAATTTTTAACGAAAAACTGACGACCTGGATCAAAAATTCGAAACCTACAGTCGCTAGATTTTAAGATTTTCTTTCAACTGCGATAAACCTCGGCGAATTTGGTGCAGTGGCAGCCGAAAAAGAAACGAATTCTTCTTTTACATGTATTTAGATAGGAGCAGCCGAGCTAAAGCTTCTTCCTAAGCAATGAGCGGCAACTGAGCCAGTTGAGGAAGGAGACGACGACAATCGAGCACGTTCGCGCGCTGCCACCTAGGGGCGCCAATGAGGTAGTTCGTGGGCTGTTCGAGGGCGATGGAAATTTCCTAGCCACATACAGCTTCGCTGTACAAAACGTTGTTATTATGGGAGATACAAACGTTAACCTTCCACATGTTATATTCCACATATTACCTGGTTGTGGCCAGGTACTGCACCAGGGTGGCCAATCCTGCTCTGGTGAGGGAGTGCGTTACCGGTTCTGGGCACCGCGATCAGGCCACTCCAGGCCTGTTTATGCAATTTTATCAACACGCGGATTCTTTTTTTTTTTGATCCGGTGGAAAATTGCCGGCACCGGGATTCGAACCACAGACCTCTTGCACGCGAGGCGGGTGTTCTACCTCTACGCCACCGCTGCCCGCCTGTGTGGTGTCCTACCACTCGACGTTACAGATCCCTATCCCCTCTTTTGTCGCTTGTCATATGCCTCACCGTGAGCTGAGCGACCCTAACAAAAGTCCTTGTTTAACAAAGTTCGATTCTTAGATTCCATCTCTTCTGTTGACTGGTTGATGATTAAATCATAATAAAACATAGGGCTAGCTTTTGAAGCCTTTCCATCTGTAATACAGCAATGTGTCCATGATGCAACCACTTTTGTTATGTTTAACATGAAGTATCCTGCGCCTCTCTGCCTCCTTGCTGCATTTCCCTTAACCTGATTTGCTTTGTTGCTGATTAGTGCAAGACGTAATTCTGCACAGCGTTATTCCATGTTTTCAGCTGACTTGTTTTCTCGCATTGCTACATGCTAACAATATTACCTCTTTGGTACGCTTACTTTAATCTGTTTTGTTTTGTTTTGGTTCAATTTATACAATAGGTAATTCTGTATACTATTATATCCTCTTACAGCACTCAGCTTTGGGACCTTTTTCTGCATATTTTGTTGCTGTGCTATTCTTTACTTGAATGAATGCAAAAAATTTTCCTTCTTCTTGAAGTTAGTAAACACACTAAGCCCACCCGACCTGAGGTCTGATAGCGTAGGATGACTACTTCAAGACGAAATTTTTGTGGCTCTCGATTTTTTTCACAAGGCTGATGTAAGTCCTGCGCTCCTTCTTGTAAGCGCATAATTGTAGACAACTCGAAGGATGAATACAATATAAGTAAATAAATGTATGTGTGCAAGACACCTCGTACTGCCACGTTTATTTTTCAACTTTAAAGAACGCTTATAAAACTTAAAATTTTCTTGAAACCTTCTCGCGACGTAACTTCTTCCCTGCGTTGGTTCTTGCCCTGATGGCGTGTGGTGACGCATTGCGATGACGTACTCGGCGATTTGTCTACCGACCCGACAATGCAAGAATCACCTTACAAAACATTGTGTAGTGTGCAAACCTTCAGTACATACCGCATGTATTTAGGTAAATCGATGCTCATAATGTAACAGGCATACCAACAAAGCCATTTTTAGTGATCCCTTCGCCAAGAGCGTGCTGACATAACGTGCAAATAAATCGCTATAACTTTGTATTGGAGAGTGACTCTGTTCTTTCTTTTTTTTGCTCTTTTCAACACTGTTTTCCTTAAACGCTTACATATGGGAGCTTTTCAAACACGAAGCCGCAAAGGCACCCATATGGACAATTCAATTTTTGAAGCAGTTCTTCCTGCGTGCCGACGTCCTTATCCTTATGAAAGGATGGCAGTTTCTCACATTGAAATTTTGGACCTAGGGCGCTATAACGTAAAACTATTACAAACTTTTCTACTCCAATTCTACTATCAGCCCTCCACGATTGGTCAAAAACTTTTTTCGACTACCCCCACTTCGCCTGTATGTCACGCGACGTCACGAAAACCGCGATACCTCTCCATCTATATGATCTGTACACACTGATTATTCATGATTTCACAGAAAAAGGAAAAACAATTATTTCTGATTCGACGCCTTTTCGCGATTAGTCCCCGGCTATCGGTCAAATGTTTTCGGGCTGCACCCACTTCACCTGCTTGTCACGCGACGTCACAAAACCGCGGAAGCTCACCGCGTCAAAGCGACGTGTACGCATTAAAGATGCATTAATATGCCGAACAAAACTGAATTTTCTTCCGAATAGTCGCAGGCTGCCCCGTTCCGAAAGGAATAAAAGATGGCTGCCGCCGATCGCTCATTCGCTGGCTACTCGCACCTGCCGGAGAGCATGGGTGTATTTGCGTATAATAAAACTTCTTGCGTGGCTGTGTAACGCTTTCGAGCACTTTCGGCACGTTTACCACCTCATTCTGCCAAATCTTCTTTGCTGAGGGTCCGTCTTAGCGTCATTCTTAAGCTTCCGTTGCATGCCGCCGTGATTTTCGACCAGCCACCGCAAGCTAAGTAAGGGAAAGCCGACCAATCGCAGGCGCCGGAACCACCCTCTTCATCCGGTTATCGATTTTGAGTGCACTGGCACTGCCCCATCGAATTCCTCTCCACTTGAACGTTCTCCTCGCCTCTTGTCAGCCAATTAGATACGACAAGCCGCTCAGTGTAGGCACTGTTATTCATTTTTCAAGCAAACAAAAGTTATCTCCTATGAACGAGGAAAGCGTTTTATTGGTGTGTTCAAGACAACCCTGCGGGCGACCGCCCGGTGCTTGCGTCGGTGGTTAGGCAAAGTTGACGTCAGGAGACAGGAATAGAAACATATTGGAATAGTTTTACGTTATAGGGCCCCTAGTGTATCAGTGTTTGTTTACCTACTTACTTGTTTATTTGTTTGTTTATTTACCTGTTTATTTATTCATTGATTTCTTTATACACTCTTCAGCCCTGCGTGAACCTGGAGCAGGTGTGGCGCACGTGTACAGAAAGAATAATGAATGACATCTATATATGCATGAAATCAACACATAGTCGGAATAACACAGCTACGAAGAGCTTGAAAATAGACCATTAACTGTGGTTAATAATGTAAAAAATTGGTTCAGTGGCAATGAACACGTGCCAGGTGATAATGAATTTCGATAATCGACCTTGACCTCTACGTCTTTATGTCCTCGCATGTGCAGATAAGTGAAGACACAGGCGTCAGTACACCACCAAGGGACTCAATAAATCATTATTCGGGATGGCTCCACCGAATTCGGGTTCAGAAGGACAGAGCGAAATGCGCCGACCCTCGCGAAACTCGGTGCGCCTGTGCGCAACAGAGTACGCGAAGCACAACAAACTCGACCGGAAGTTCGGCGAGTTCGTGCTCGACTTTTGTCAGCTGGCCTTCGGCGCCGAGCCTGACGCCTCCCAGCAGTTCCTCGACGTCGGATGCGCGACGGGCGACTTCACGCGGGAGTTCTTGCTGCCCCGGTGCCTGCCTTGCCGGAGGATCGTCGGCGTGGACTGTTCTCGGGAAATGGTCGAGTACGCGAGAGTCAACTCGGCCCACGAGAAGCTCGACTTCCGAGTGCTCGACATCGCTGGCGACGTCTCTGGATTCTTGGAAGAGTTCGGCCACTTCGACAGGGTCTACTCCTTCCTTTGCCTCCACTGGGTCGATGACATCGTGGCAGCGTTCAAAAACATAAGCCGACTGATGTCGCCGACCGGCGAGTGCCTTCTTGCGTTCTGCGCAGTCCTAGAGCTTGCCGATGCTTGGAAGGCGCTGGCAGCGATGGACCGCTGGGCGAAGTACTCCGAGGTATGGCCGGGAAATCTTCAACAGAGTGGCGAGGCTTTGTTTTTAGTGCGCTCTTGATTGATAAATGAATCGATTTGTTGAAATATTGATTCGTACCTAACGTCTTCAACCGAAACAATTGTCGTGAAACACTGTGCAAGAACCTAGGAGAGGGGTGCGGACGGTAATAATTTTTTGCCATCTACGCCTTTTTATCTTACGCATACACACGTTTCTTTTCTGTGTGCGTGCGTGTTTTCACTTTCTTTTCTTTAACTTTGACTGCAGCGTGTTATGCCCAGCGCAGCCTGAATTGAACGCCCTACATCATTCTCTGCTACAAGATGCTTTGACCGCTGGCCAGTCCCGGAGACATTTGAAACATTCTGACACGCCTTTACGCTGGATAATTTTTTCAACAACAGGGACGATTGACATATTCTTTGACAAGATTGTCAAGATTGTCTAGAGAACGAAGTTGTGGCCTTTAAATTCAGTAGTCTTTTTAGACCAAAGCAAGTGTACAGCGGATACTTATAACTAGAAATGTGTTTATAACTTTTCTGGTATGTCACCCCCGGAACATTTCCGCACCGTCTATCGAAAAATTCAACAACATTAATGTATTCTTCGTTATATGGAATGCTAAGATTTGCTATGAAAAAGAAACATGACAGGTGAAAATAAGCCAATCACAACGACCTTTACACACTATCGTGTCTTCCCAAAGCATTACACAAAAATGTGTATGGCCTTAAGATAATTTTATTGAGTGTATACCATCTTAAGGTGCAGTGCCAAAATTCGGAATCGGGACATTGTTATACATTGTGGCCTCTGTCTTCTTGTGAGGTTGAAGGACCTAAAACTGCACGGCGGATTATTAGAGGGGCCATCACCGAGAGCCACAGATTAATTCTGATTACATGGAGTTCCTTAATGTGCATGCATCCAAATCACTATGCACAAGCACCTTTGAATTCCATCTCCACCAGAATGCAACCGCCACCAGAGGGAATCGAAGCCATGACCTCGACCGCAGCTGCGCAATGCCGTAGAAACTGAGCCACCGATGCGGGTACCACCGGATTAACGTCAGTCTACGAATACTGACTAGATCACTATACCTTGGTATCATTCTTTACAACATTTCTGCCCATTTTCCTATCGGTATTTGCAAGAAGATTACGCTTGCGCTACTACGCGCTGCTTCGAGCATTCGAGATTGCAGCGTAGCTGAAACACACGCTGAAGAAGCCGAACAATGAACAAGCTTCTTACCGCGAAGCCAAACGCAAAGTCTTCTTCGGCGGGAAAGAGAAAGGGGTCAGTTGTACTTGCGTAGATGGAAATGAAATGAAGTCGCACGCACTATATTTTGCAATGAATAAACTGAACAAAAAGATTTCGCTTAACCCAGATTCCATGAAGTGCGTGGAATCTGCTGCTTCTAATTGTGTTTTGTCTTGGCAGATGTTGCTGAAGTTTGTCCCTAAAACACAAGAAAAGGAGGACGTCCGCGAGCATCTCAAGTTTGTATCGAGACTTCTGCAAGAGGCCGGCCTTTTCCCCACTATCAAGGAGGTTTTGAAGTCCCCCATATTTCGTGGGCGGAGTGAGGATGACATCCATGGTAATTAAGCGCGTCGCATAGCGTTGCCGCGTTGCACGATATGGTTATGTAGTACTGACAAGCAGTATCAACAGTTTTGAGCAGAAACAGCACAAGGAATAGGGAAGAAAAAAGGGGACACACAACGGCGCTGTCGTAAGTCTGATTCTTTCGTCCTGTTCCTTCGCGCTGTTTCTCCCCAAGACCCAAGCCCAAGTCCTGAACCGAACAGCCCAAATGCGTGCGTTTTTGCGGTATAAACACTACTTTCATTTCATGTCATTTTCATGGCGCTGTGACGATCATATTTTTCTATTTAATCAAACAAATGTCACCGCGAACAGTCGCTAATGGCCACCTTCCACGCGAAGGTTTCCGATCTGGCACAAGAAATCAACATTTCTTCATGACAACAACAACACAAAATATGATTAATGGTAAAAACGCGCTACAGCTTGGTTGTGGAACGAGTACATCCCTTTCTCATTGTTGATGCCCAAGCCAACTGGGCCTTGTTCACATCTACATAGCTGGAGCTCAGCGTGACTAATGGTGAACCCGTACTTGAACGAAAAAAACAGTCAAAAACACAAAGGACACGAGGAGGTCGGTCACGATAGAAGCGACAAGAGGTCAGTCATTCAGTAAGTCAAGAGGTCAGTCAAGAGGTGAGTCACGACAAGAGGTCGGTCACGATAGAAGTGTTTCTTGTCTTTTCATGCCATGTGATTAGCGATGATGCAGTTGCGCATGCTCTGCTGGCCTTGCCGGGACTACACCGATTCTAATAAACCTCAGTTGATAGTCCAGTCGTTGTGGTGTAAACCTCTCCTCTTGTCCTTTGTGTTTTTGACTGGTTTTTCGTTCAAGTATGTACCAACTGGCCCAGATTTCAACCCTTCTGTGAACCCGTAATTCCGCTACTGTCGCTAAACAAATGAAGTAAACAAATAAAAAACGATTTTTTAAAATGTAATGAATCACCCCGAAGCGAACAGACACCAGCGCAATGCCAAACACCACAGTCGGTGCGCTACCAGTGGCTTGTGTTTTATCGGAGTTTCCAATGATATGGTGAAGTACCTTTGCCCTAATCAAAAGGCCGTATTTAGTGTCACTTTCAATGTGTGCTCATCGCTGCAGCAATAACACCTTGGCGGAGCACCCCTCCACGGAAACAGGAAGTGTCATTTAGAATTATTGGCATTGTAAACGGGGTGAATCAACAGTAACACTATATATGTTATTATTTGAAACAGAATTTGAAAAGTAGCTTGCGTTATGGTAAAGAAGAGTACTTACCATGAGTTTAAGGTAAATATTAAGGAGATGCGTACATTAAAATCACATTAACATGATGACTCATCATTAGCGAAAACAAGGCAGCGTTGCATCCAACATACGAACAAAGATGGCGATTTCTTTGGTGGATCATCTATCATAGGGCTGACAATAAAATTCGAAATTTGAATAACCAGGTTCTAAAGTACTAGCTTCACTGCATTATGTACTGTTTTTCATGAAATGCTATGGCCCCTACACAGTTCAACGTACCGAAGTAAGCTCAACAAACGCACTCGCCGGCGAATCAGTTCAACATCGAGTGTTAACAAACTATTGCATGTGACAGCCCACGAAGAAACACTAACAGCGAAGTCCGCCCGCTCAAATCGACAGTAATAATGACCGTCTGACGAGGGTATATATTTGTTTCACACAGTAAAAGTTTCGTGCTGGGTTTATAGAAGCTAGACACGGATATCTTCCAAAGTGCTTCAACGCTTTCAATACATGTAGTTGAGAGTACACAAAACGTAATCACTGCCGAGCAAATTGATTCCAAGCACTCTACCACGTGATATAAGACCCATAACCCATGCATTTGAACGCATTACATTCACGGTTTATAGTTTACTACCAAAACGTTAGAGATTGCATGGCGTTACAATAATAGTTGAATTCGGGTGGTTTCCATTTTAAGGCGAATTGCCTTTTTCGCCTATTTCTCCCGTTTTGAGTCTATCTATCTATCTATCTATCTATCTATCTATCTATCTATCTATCTATCTATCTATCTATCTATCTATCTATCTGTCTGTCTGTCTGTCTGTCTGTCTGTCTGTCTGTCTGTCTGTCTGTCTGTCTGTCTGTCTGTCTGTCTGTCTGTCTGTCTGTCTGTCTGTCTGTCTGTCTGCCTGTCTGTCTGTCTGTCTGTCTGTCTGTCTGTCTGTCTGTATGTATGTATGTATGTATGTATGTATGTATGTATGTCTGTCTGTCTGTCTGTCTGTCTGTCTGTCTGTCTGTCTGTCTGTCTGTCTGTCTATCTATCTATCTATCTATCTATCTATCTATCTATCTATCTATCTATCTATCTATCTATCTATCTATCTATCTATCTATCTATCTATCTATCTATCTATCTATCTATGCATATATCTATCCATCTATCCATCTTTCCTTCCGCCTCTTTATCGCTCAAGTTCATCGTCACGCCTTCTACCCCACACCCTGTTACGGGAGTTCTCCACTTGCTTGCGCCACTACCTATGTGTTCCTGACCGTGAAGCCCTTTGGGTCGTTCGATCATCGTCATTCCAACTCCGTTATCATAATTTCGCCTTGCTGTCGTAGCCATGCGTTCTCCTCCGACCCAGCGGTGCAACTTGACTAATTCCTTGGGCCACTAGGTATGTGTTCGTGGTCCTGATGCTGTCGTGATCGTCGCATCATCGTCATTCCAGCTCTGTCATCCGACCCTTGTCGTGTAGTCATCGTCATCAAGACAATTGTCGTCACACAGACGTCGTCGTGTCATCGTCCTCACGCTGTCGTTTTAACATTGTCATCAGTCACATCAGTAGGGTGATCCCATTGTCGTCATAACGCCGCCCTCATACACCACCTTCATCTTTCTTCGTAATTCTATGGTAATCATTCCAAACACCACTTACAGCGAGTACATACACAGAGGGACCGGAAGAACGACGAAGACAAGCGCTGACTTCCAAGTGATTTATATTTTGAGTAACAAGCATATATAGCAAGTCACGAAGACAAAAGCGCTGCTTCCAAAGCACGAAGCCAGCAGTAGTACGCATTCAAAATTTGAAGAAACCATGACCGCCTCCTTAAGATGAACGAGCGTGCATGCGCGACCTCAGGAAAGCAAGTTATTTATCTGATAATCCAATTGACGGCTTACTAACGGAGTCACCTTCAGCGATCGCTGCTGCATCAGTGATAAGTCTTGTGTTTTCATTTGGATGCCTAGCTAAGATAGGCTGTATTATAAGAGCGGCTAAAAGCGGCTGTATTCTTCCCTTTGAAAAGACCAGTATCTTAGCTAGGCATCCTCACGTAAACACTAGAGTGGTTTCATGAGCTATGGTTATTCGTTACGGATCCACTGATTGTAGTAGATTGTATTCCAGCGCCTGCGAGGAGAAGGAGGTGGACCGAAAAGGAGAAAGCAGGGATGTTAAGAGGAACGCTTTACGTCGGGCCCAACTGCGATGCCGCCTATTCAAATCCATGTAAAACACAGAGACGCTTTTCTGAGATATCCAGTTGGCCGATTTAAATGAAATTTCTTCCATTTCTGAGAAAACCTAAACTTGTTGTAACCAGTTGAAGACTGTTCCAGGGGAAAGTTGGAATTAAGGACTAAAGTTTTTCAAAATATTTTTCAACAACTGGTAAGTTTGCAAAAAAATAGAAATAAGAAGTTTACAAATTCGTAGCTTTGCACTAGTAATAGGTATCCGAGTTCCGAAAAACTGCGTCCGTTAGAGCATCCAAAGTGGACAAATTTTGTTGACCAGTTTATATCGCCACATTAGTTTACTAAATTACTTACATTGGCTTTACAAAAGTCCTACTTGCATGTTAGTGGCATATTTCAGAACCATGTAAAACACATCAATTTCGTGCGCTTTAGATGTACCAATAATGCAATTTACAGAACTGAGATGTCGTTTCTTTTTCACAGCTCAATTATACAGTTGTAAACTTCATCTTTTCGTTCCCTGAAAATTTGCGATTTTCAAGAACATTTGTTAAAGCACTGACGGCCTAAATAGAAAATTCTCTACCAACGGTCAGTAGATTTGAACCTTTTTTCTTCGAACGAAACAAACTACATCAAACTGGGTGCAGCAATTGCCGAGAAAAACGATTTCTCTTTTGACACGTATTTACATAGGAGCCCGCGAGGTAAAGCTTGCTCTTAACCAGAAATGCGCCTGGTTGGCAAACCTACACTGAGGGCCGGGGTAAGTGGGCATAGAAAAATAGTGTATTACCAGCAGCGAAGTGATAGGAAGGAAGCAAAGTAACAATAACGGCCAAGCTGCTGCGGTTTCTATGGGGAAAACTGCAGTATAGGTTTAACTTATGAAACCCCTGTCTGACACATCTCGGGGCAGTAGGTTGGATCGGTGGCGTTTTGGCGGTTATGATAACGTGATCTTGATATGTTCACCAGTTTAATAACTGAAGCCTGACGAGCAACAGATGTTCATCATGAATGATATGCAAGTTTTGAATGTTGCACTTACCGATTGCAATTTCTTTTTTTATCATTACTTTCCAAAGCACTAAAAAGATGAAAACACAGATATGTTGAAGTGCCGAAGAATCGGTGGGTGAACTCAAACATAAAACTCATTAAGTTATTACGTTTTGTCAGTTCTGGAGCCCGGACAAAATATTTTTTCAAAATGCATAATAAAAGTTTGACGCTTCTTGATGTAAACTATGCTGAAGCAATGCATCAAAAGATAGTTCAACTTATGAAAATACAGACAGGTAATAACCGTGTTGCGTAATGCTCTCGCGTTGAATGTGCACAACAGCTTTGAAAATAAATTCATTATGTTCCTCTAAATATATTTTCAGCCCCCCAAAGATTCGTAAGGGTGGCGCCCTTCTAAATTCGATAAACATTCCGCTATATGACCAACGCACGTTCTCGTCGTGAAGTCGAATAGCCCTGAGATCTATAGCTTTACAAGCTGTCACCTCATCGCTCACGTTTCGGCTACTAGTGCAGCAATAACATTAATTGACTGTAAAACTTGCCCAATTTGTTGAGTTCCCGGATTCCCGAGTTACTGAGAAATGGTCAGTGTACTTACTCTGAACACTTTTCTTACAGCACTGTATATGAACACTCTTCCCATCGCCAAGTTGATCACCGAGGAAGAGAAATCTGAACTGAACGTCACCGTCAGGGAGCTGATTCGTAGAGTGCATGCTCCAGAATCTCAGAAGAATCGCTACAAGGTGTTCATAATCAAGGCATCTAAGATTCCTTGCTGAGGGCATAGCGAATATGATACTTTACATAAATCCGATACCCTCGCCATCCACATGTATGCGACGCAGTTATAGATCAGGAGAAATAAAAGGAACACGGTGAAGAGTGCTCAGCTGAAGAGGCACATTGCTTAAATCCTCCAACTAAAAAAATTGGGTAGTGAAAATCTCCATTAGCATATAAAAATGTTGCTTACCAAGTCTTAGTTCTTTTAGGGACCTCCACCAGAATTTTTCCCGTAGAAGCCATAGCTGCATAATGAACCTGACAGACTTACAGGCGGAACTCCGTTATTGCTATAGCACATGGGAGCCTACATGCAAGCGATTTTGACTCCATTTAGACAGTGATATAACTTTCCAAATTGAGTACGCTAACTCCGTTTGCGTGCACTGCTGGTCAAACATGCGAAATAAAGGTAACGTAGTCGAATGTCAGAACATTTACCACGCAATTTTGTCAGCACGACACCTATTATGCTCACATATGAAGAATACGAGCATCTAGGCCATCGCAAGGGCTTCGGTTGATTGCATACTGGCCGCAGTGGCCTTGCGCAAATATACATACAATGTTAATTTGCGGTTTCCCTTCGCATGAGCTACCAGATTTAACCGCTGCGGATAATCTTTCCTGCAACAAATTACCGTGGTCTGCAGGAGACTACTTAAAGCTATACTACCCTGGCCGCTGCCCGGCACTATTTTTCTCCAGCCGTTGCTTATATATTTCTTTAATTCATTTCTGCCTTCGTTGGACATATGAGGCCTTGCATATAAAGCTTTCTTAATACTTTTACTTCAACTGAAAAAGTGTGCCCTCAGAATGACACTGTATTACTGTTTTGATCAACCTAGTAGCATTCTGTTTATCTACCTTCGTATCCTTCCTTTGACAGCTTAAAAAATATTAACATCGTTACTTCTTTAATTTGTCAAACTTTCAACAGAAATTTCTGTCATCGAACACCATATTTCACTTCCCACAGGCAACCACGAGGCAAGCAAGTAACTTTAATCTTCCATATGGCAGCAATGTATACGGAACGATTTTTATACTTATTTACAGCTGTAACGTGTTACACTGTGCCTCTGCAATTAAATGTAATGAGAAACTATCAACTTGCATGTAAACGCTTCTTCTTGTTATTTAAAATGTAATAACTGTTCCTTAGTAAATTAAGACTTATTCCGGTAAACAATGTTCTTTTCGTTTAAGCAAACATATGCCTTGTTAACCAATATGTATTACTATTTTGTGCATTGTACCAGGTGCTATCCACATAGGCCATTGGTCCAGCTATCGATCCAGCTATTTCAACTAATTTCTTTAATTATTTGAATAAAGATCCCTTTTTATTGATTGATTGACTGATCGATTCATCGAATGAATACTAGGGGGAACTGCGACGCTATTGTCAACGGGATGTACAAGCAAGACGCAGGTGGTCAGCATATTTATTTCTCTAAACTTTGTTTTTATGGCTCGGAACCACTTCATGACATTGCACACCGATTTCCGAAAAAATATTGCCTTATAAATGCAAAAAATCTCATCCGTAAGGCAATTGCACACAGTCCATCCTGTTCTGCGTTACTAAAAAAAGTGATCTTTTCGAAATTTATTTCCATGAAGAAAAAGAAAGCATAGGAAATAAACCGCAACTAGGTCTGAATCGACAAGCATGGAGGTCAGACGAATCATTGCAATGACCATCATTCACAATGTAGCTGAACGGCCACTTACATGCTGCCGAAGGAGTTTGGCGTGACCTATTTAAGAAAAAAATGCTCACTTTCCTGGCAGTACCCAAATCCACTTTGTGACCCATTTCCCTAAATGCTAATATTCTTTTTCAATAATATATCGTAAATCCTTATTCTATAGCACGTGTTCTCTTTCTGAATGTCGATGCTATATGTATCCGCCTCGTTCCCTGTAACAGTTACCATATGCACTCTAAGAAATTTCAGTCAATGTTCTTCCTTTAAGGTAAATATTATATATTGCTATTTTATGCGATTTTATGCTGTTTTATCTTACTCACAGGTATGTTAGACTGTGAGTGCATTTTTTGTGCGCAGCCAAATGTCGTGGACGCTAGAGTGTGCAGAGACAGAGATTCTGACCACTTTCTATGCTTGAAGCGAAGTTTCTTTGGTGCGTTCATGTTTGCGTGAATTTATGTATTTGACGGTGATGGCGATCTTCGAAATGTTGTGGTGACGTGGGTGATTCTACCTAAATACGCGAAATACATAGTTCTAGATGTTACAAAAGGCCAGGTGTGTGTTTGCACACGCTCGCATGCACACACACACACACACACACACACACACACACACACACACACACACACACACACACACACACACACACACACACACACACACACACACACACACACACACATATATATGTGTGTGTGCGTGTGTGTGTGTGTGTGTGTGCGTGCGTGCGTGCGTGCGTGCGTGCGTGCGTGCATGCGTGCGTGTGAAAACACACACTCGTGTTTTCTTGGCGGTAACTTCTCCAAAAAGTATAAGTTAGACTTAAATGAAAATGAAAGTGCACGAAAACCCAACTGGCTGTAGGTAGGTCACGAACCTCAAGACACATGCACAGTTCCACAGTTTGTCACTCCTAATGCTAACGCAAGTAAAAGAAGGTCTCCCGTTCAGCTGCCGTTACCTCTCGTTCGCTTAATGACTGCTGTGTGTAGCGGTGGCGCCATCGATCCGCGTTTCGTATTAGAAAGTGCATTAATGATGAAAATTCGCGGTTTGGATATCGCAAGTTTTGTAGCGCTGAATGGTTCTACAGCGTTTGCCCTGCAGAGGCGTGCCGAGTCTGTTCAGAAATATTGTGCAGAATAGAATGCCTGCGAGTTTAGCAAAGAAAATCTTGTATGACGTTTCGTTCGAAACGTAGCGTTCCTTATGACTTAATCATGCAGGTGTTGCGTTTTAAACGGAACAATTATCCTGGTATTTGGTGTCAACGTAATAAAAAAGCTGTTTTAAAAGGAAACAAGCTTTCGAGATTCTTATTGTTCTGGTGACATAGAGCCACAAATCATTCGTACTAATCAAACGTATCAAACTCACGTGGGCCCACTCGCTTTTCTTCAGCGCAATGAAGCTGACGCCAGGCAAGAACGAGCAGTTGCTATTCGCGTGGTTGCAATCCCAGTGAACGAAACATATTTATGGCGGCAGGCGCGCAATAAAACGTACACCCAGACAAGGGCATGTTCGTTTCGTGTCAGTTAACTCTGCTGAGGTTAGCAAGCTGTAATAATGAGGCTATGGAGGCAGCTTTAGAAGATATTCCTATATCGGCATAACTATAATACTAAGCTGCAGTTTTTTGTTTCATACACGGAATGTCAAATTTTCGATCGTAATATCCTGGCCAGCGTATGTTTTTTTTAGCAGTCACTATTTTTGTTTCAAAAAGCATATGGCCAAGTGGGGAGGCAGCCTTTTTGTCATGGTATAACAACATATATTTTTTTTTTCAGTCTTTCCTTCACGGAGCCGTCCTTGCAGCCCTCGTGATATCTTTGTTTGTGTTGTGTGACATTATTTATAATATTTTAGAATTCAAAATGTTAGGTATACACCGGATAAGCGCATTCCATGGCACAGCTGTCTCTGAAAGGTGCGCGTCACTGAAGAATAAACAGTGTTGGCCGGTGTTGTTAAACGTTCCCTCTCCGTCGCACTACTTATAAGGTACTACAAGGCTGATGGATCGCTCATTGTTGGCCGCGTTTCTTTTGCGCCCGTACTATCATCTTGCTGCAAACATTGCGTCGAAGAAGCTCGGTCGAAATCAGTAGAGTAAGTAAGTGCAGCCAACTTGACGTTCGCTTTTCTGAGCAGGCACTGCCGTTGAGTACTTTTTTAAGTAAGTACCAAGACGTACTCACTTCTGTGGAATCAAAAGTGTTTTGACGAGTACTCGCAGGTAAATTACGTGCTGGGCCGCCACCTTTTTCCCAAATTTTTACATTTGCAGCGTTTAAGAAGCGATGACTCGTACCAGCAAAAGCAACACCCTTGTCTAACACTGTTGGTGCCTGAAAGGAGGAAACTGACCTAAGACCCCAATCGGAAATGCGTTTGTTGCACAGCCAGTGGTGATAGGAATGTCAATTGTTGTTCCACGCTTTTACGATATAATGGGTGCATGAATTTTCATCCTACACAGCATGCACTGCAAGCTCACTAGACGTCGGGAACTAAAGGCGAAACCTTACACGTGCATATAATTAACCGCGTTTCACCTGGCCACTCGCGAGACATTGTCCCGTGATACGACAATGACTAGGCGACGTAAGCGTCACCGCAGAATGAGGGAACGACGGCGAAGATGGGCATCAGAAATGGTGAAAACGAGGTAACTACGAGAAAAACTACAAGGTAGCGGCTCGATCAGAGTCAAGTGCTTTTCGTAACAGTGGGGCACGGACAGCCCGAAATAACAACTCCACACAATTAGCGGGAAGTTCCTGGGAAGTTTCTCTGTTGTGATCCATTGCTGTATAGTTGAGGTAACCGGGGGGACATTTCTCGGGAGGTTCTTTCTATGTAGTCCGTCGCTGTTCAGCGGCCTCAACTCGGGGTTTGGCCGGGGTTACCAACTATGGGTGGGGCTACATGGACTGGAGCCTTGTTCATCCTCAACAGAGAGTGCGTGGACAGAATAAGCGAAGTTCACTCAGAAAGGTAGCTTAGCTCGACAAAGGACGACGAAACGGAGCGTTTCAGTGTACTTGCGACGCTGAATTTGAGGCCACTCATAACAGCCCGTCCCCAACCATAGGATTTGCAGAGGTTGCAGCACCTAAGCACTTCCAAAAGACTGGTGGACTTCGCGCCTCTACTTCGTTTCACCGTTTTGTCCAAGGCGTGCCTGGTGACGCCTTCCGGAGACATATCGCGCCAAGCCAAATGCACAACCAACCATTGGAATTACCAGGTCTACACGTTCTTGAACTAATGCCTTGTAACAATCATTCGTACAGCCTTCGTTCGAGATTCCTAAGGTTAACAAGTGAAAAAGAAAACAGACTTCAGTGCATTCTTGAACCAGCCTAGCGGCGAACGTTTTATTCGCTTTCCAGATATAGCCAAAGCCAGAAATAAATTAAGAATGCAGAGAATCTTGGGGCCCGATAACGTAAAACTATTTCAATCTGTTTTTATTCCAATCTCCTGACGCCAAATTTACGCGATCACTGACGCAAGCATCGGGTGGTAAGCTTGAGTGTTGCTTGAAAAGCCAAATCAAACGGGCTTCTCGTACATGGGATGTCACTTGTGTTGCTTTCAAAGCAAATGGCATTGCCTACATAGAGCAGTTTTTCTTATCTAATTAGCTGAAAAGAGGCGAGAGAGTTTCGATGGGGCCGAGTCAGCACAGTGAAAGTAGATAACTGGATGAAGAGGGTAGTGCTGCTAACTCATAGTCGTAAATCTGGGAGCTCAAAGAATTAATACTCTTCTGCATGCTGCTTGCTGGTCCCTAAAAATAAAGCGTATCACATCTTGTGCAACTAACAGCATCTTTCAAGTTTCACTTCAATCTCTGAAGGATAGATTTGATATTTCCTAATGATGCCTTTATGGGGCTCGTTGAAACCATACAGTGGATTAGTGTAAAGACACAGCGCTATTTCCTTTTTCTGAATGCAGCACCACGTAAGTGTGAAGTTGTGAAGTAGTGCCTGTAGTGAAGCGTGAAATAAAGCCCGTGCCACAGCCGTCAGGTTTTAACGCGATAGCGTTAAGGAGCTCGTGTCGCAGAAAAGCCGGTGTCGTCGGCGTCGGCGTTTGCGGCGTTGACCATGAGCGATAAATCACGGCAGGCGCTTCATAAATAAAAATCAACTTCCAAGATAGGCCCGGTGGGAATCGAACCAGGGTCTCCGGAGTGTGAGACGGAGACGCTACCACTCAGCCACGAGTTCGATGCTTCCAAGCGGTGCAAACGCGCCTCTAGTGAATGCGGTGTTGCCTTCGAAACGAGCCGTGGAAAGTTATACTGCGGTGTATATCGGTAATTATGAACATGTAACGTACAGAAGTCACAATTACACGAGTTGCGAAGTGCGTTTCCGCTGCATTTCTTCTGCGCTTTCCGCACACGCAGAGCCATCTTGCGGCAAACACAGAAGACCCCCTCCTCTCAATGTACGGCGCTGCCCCGACAGGAGGCGCGCCGCGCGCGCATTGGGACCGCTGCCAGGCGCGTCGCGGGACTCCCTCTCCCCTGACGACGCTTCGCCGTGCTCCCGGTTGCAGAATCAAGCGCCGTTCCTTTCTTTAGATTACTATCTATCTCTCTGCCCGTGCCGATCACGACGTTTGGCTGGCGTAGATCGTTTCCCCTCCTAGACACCGAGTTCTTTGGTTCGTTCCGTTCGCTCAGGCGCACGTTTCGTTGCCGCGCCGAACGCTGCGTTGCTCGACGCTCACCGCGTGATAGGTGGGCGCTAAGTCCGATGCGGGGCGCCTCGTAAGTGATCGCTGTGCCGTAGCGCATTGTCTTATACCCCTTGGCGGGTCGACGGGAACGCTGTCGCGTCCCACTCTTGAAGGCGTAGCTTAAGCGTCCTCCAATTTTTTGTTTCGAGAACAACGAACAACCTTCTTTTTATTTTACTTTATGTTGCCTAGCTGTTTGAGCGCCAGATAAAATGCTTCAGATAAAACTGTATTCCGAACTCACGGCTGTTTAATCCAGTGAAAGCTCGAGCACACAGGTGCGGCGCCCGCAAGCTGCGATGAGCACATCATTTCACATGTGGTCAAAAGCCGTGTGCAAACGCGAATGAGCAAAGAAGAGTGAACTGCTGGGCTGGTTGGTTATCGGACATAATAAACGAACTTCGTACCAAAACCACACACACACAAGAAAGGAGACAACACGGGCGCTTACTTCAACTGTTTAATTAGCGCGAAAGCATCCTATGTGTATATATATATATAGCCCTTCCAGACCCGGAGTGCATGCGCACGCGTGCAAGGCATCAAGTAGATTCGGGTAAAAAAACACGTTATCTGAGTACGCCAGACAGAAATTTCTGCTCGGCCTCGTACGGAAAAACAAATGTGTCACTGAAACAGTTCTGACCAGCTTTTCTAATGTAACAAGCTTCCAAGGTTTCACGTGCCGTTTTTGCCTGCTTCTACCCAAAATCCTCACATCTAGGAACCTTGGAATACAATTTCTGCAAGCCCTGCAGTGTTTTACTAGCCGTTCAGCATCGTTATTTTCTATAGCCTTTGCATGTTCCCTAAGTCGGTCATTCACGCCTTCATGTCTGTCCAATGCAGGTTCTTCCGCAGCGCAGGGGAATTTCATAAACGACGTTTGCGGCACACTTTATGAAACGTTGGGCATGCATTTTCTGACAGCCAACTATTGGGCCTTCGCAAGATATGCGTCGGCTAAGCTGGGCTAGCTTTTTGGGAGCTGAAAACACTACCGGTACATTGTGCTGGTTAGCCACATTCTTCAGGCACTGTGAAACACTGTGGAGGTAGGGAACCACTACAGGCCACTCCTTGTTCACCGATACTTTCCTGGTACACCGATACATCAGCTTTTATCGTCTTCAAAAGCGCTTCTGCCACTCGACCAAGACCGACTCAGGGAGCCCAGATGCAACCAGCCTGCCCACTTGGTTGTCGAAGCTAGCTTGCACCTCATGCACACGCGACGTCCAGAGTGACGACTCCAGGCAGAGGTTTGCGATGCCTCTTTGTACTACTTTCGAGTGGGCGAAATTATACGGCAAGAGTCCTTTTTGCAAACACACGTGATTTTGAAAGGACACGGGAGAAAGATGAGTTGTGTTTTAAAAGTATATTACTTACCTAATTTATTAATAGGCTAGTAAACTCCCCGTAATTTCACTCAGTGCGCATGTTCATAAATACTTCAATGAGATTTGCGAATGCTCTTTCGAGAACCATACTCGGATTGGATTGGATTGGATTTCATTTTACGCTGGCGCATACCAACTGCGGAAGAGTGGACAAGATTTGAGTGGTATTAGGGAGCTCTTCTTAATATTAACATTGGTAGAATTGCCAGGACGAAATGAATAAAAATAAGGTATGAAGAATTTAGTAGACTCTTTTTGAAACAGCTATGAATTCCTCCACGGCTAAGCAAACATCCCTGTCATGGTTTCCAAGACCTAAGGCTCCTAGTGAAAAAATATTCAGAATAGAAAAGTTTGAGCCAAGTTGTCGGAACGTAAATTATAAGATATTTTTCTTAAAGCAAAGTAAAGGTTCCATAATAAGAAAAATGGATTTATAGTTGGCTCCTGAATTGCAATGGTCTTCTTTTTTCTCCGCCCTTGTGCAATCGTGAACCTTTCTTCCTTGTGTTCTATGATATTGACACTACAAAAAAAATTCTATAATATACTCGCGTTCACTTTGTTACCACAACTCGATTTTTTTTATTTTATACCTAACACGCTTCTTGAATACGCATGATTATTGTCAGTCCCCCTGAGTGGGCAGCTGTCATTGTCTTTAAGGCCATTTTCATCATCAACCTGTAAGAGACGGCCAGACTTCTTGCCACCCTGTATGCGAATGAATGCGCTAAATATTTCGGACAAGAAACGTTGACACTGGACATCTGTGGCAGCCAGTAAAAAACCACCACTCACATAGGCAATTCTGCATCATTACAGGCTATATAATACGTGTATGAGTAGTAAAAAATCATCAAATTCAGGAGAAGAAAGAAAAAAAACTGGTTAAGCTGGTTAGAAACATAATGCGTATTTAGATTTAGATAACTCCTCAGCGACTCTCTATGCTCGAGACGACGATTCTTTGGTGCTTTCATGTTCATCTAGAATTACCTATTTGATAATAATGACGATGATTTCAGTTTCGTGGCAATGCCGATAACTTAACCTCAACAGCCGCCACACGCAGTTTACTGACGACCAAAATATTTACGCAACATACTAATGTCTTGTACAACAACAAGACATATTCACATGGGCTGTCATCCTTGCAACAAGTCACGCTGCAAGGTTTTCGATAGGATGACGACTTCGCTAAGTGTTATGACCACCGCTTCCAATTTTAGCCTTAAATGTCCCCTTACCAGGCCCCTGTTGTGCCATTACCACAAGCCCGGACTCCGAATCTGCAAGATGCAGAATTTATCCTGCGAGCGCCCAAATTCTCCCTTGAAAAGGCAAGATGCTGAGCCGTCAGGCAGCGGTGTCCTGCGGGAGAAGCCTCGGCGAGCAGCGTGTTCGGACGTGTCAGCGTGTGCCAGACAGCCCGGCGCCGCACCTCCCTTTGCCTGGAGGTCACCGCGCGCGCGAACTTTGAACCGGGTGGCCAGCGCGGTCGCTGGTTGGACCCCTCGGACGACCGTCGTGTGCTGACTTTGTATTGGGCCGTTTGAGTGACAATGGTTCTCGGGGATTATAAAGCGGCGAGGAGGCCGCCTCGAAACAGGATCCGCCGACCCACCGGGAGACAGTGTCGCTCCCGACTGGGGTGAGATGTGTCACGCGTTTTCGCCGGACGCCGTCGTGCGGGAACAGTCGCGTTTGTTGTGAGCACTCGGCCCCAGTGCCGACCCGTTCATGTCCTGTACGATAACCTGTATATAATGTATAAAGTCCCTTTTGTTATTCTCATCGACGCCAGGCTCGGAGTCTTCGCTACCAACGCTCTGTCACGAAACGGGTGACGAGCGCTACGGGACCACAAAGTCGTAATAGTGGTGCAGCGGTACAAGTTCGTAACACTGGATGGCAGCTACGGGATTGACCGGCATCAGCTACCTCGGCGCGGTGAGTGCCTGAAGTTTACCTCAAACACCAGACTTTCTCTGACACAGGTTATAGTAGCTTAGGGAAGGATTTGGTGTTGCATTGTGATAACCTTGAGTGTTTCAAGCCTAGTAAGAGTGTTTTGGAAACCAGGGGATGCTGAGGGGGTAAACAGGGCAGTGTGTGAAATACTTGCATATGTCTTACTAGTAGCATTATAGTAGCGTACGGCAGGTATATTCAAAAAGGGTAAACAGCAGGAGGACAGTGTGAACGATGGAGAAGTACAAGGTGAAGGAACTTCTCGAAATTTGTGAGGAGTTGGGCATTGAGTTGGGCTCAACCAAAAGAAAGAATGCGATCCTTGAGGTCATGAGGACTGGGGACGTAACGGCTGAGGAAGCCGCAGAGGCCTGGGCGGATATCAATGAACGTCGCGAGGAGGAAAAGAGGGAGAAGGAACGTTGCGAGGAGGAAAGGAAAGAAAAGGAACGTCGCGAGGAGGAAAAGAGGGAGAAGGAACGTTGCGTGGAGGAAAGGAGAGAGATTCGTGAGCACGAGCTTAAAATGAAAGAGTTGGAGACCCGAAATAACTCGCCAGCGCCTAGTCTCACTTCCAATGTTCCAAGAATACGCGATCAACTTCCACCCTTTGTCGTCGGAGAGGATATGGCCAAATACCTCGTGAAATTTGAGCACGTGTGCGAACGGAATAGCATTGAGCGATCCCTTTGGGCACAGAATCTGTTAGCCTTGCTTCCTGGGGAGGCATCAGACGTAATAACTTGCTTATCGAAAGAGGCGTTTGAGAGCTACAGTGATGTGAAGGAAGCGCTACTGCGGAAGTACAAATTGTCGCCCGAAGCTTTCCGGCAGAGGTTCCGGTATGCAAAAAAGGGCAAGGAGTCGAATGTTGACTTCGCGTTTCGTCTAAAAGCCGACTTGGTGGAATGGCTGAAGGGCGAAGAGGTTTACGACGACCGCGACAAAATCGTCGAATGCATCGCGTTGGAGCAGTTCTACCGTTGCATTGATGAGGAGGTCAGGCTCTGGCTGCAAGATTGGCTAAAGGAGGTTAAGCTAAACAAGGCAGCAGAGTTAGCGGAAGAGTATTACACCCGCCGCAGCTTGCACAGCAAGGCAGTGCGCGTAGAAAAGGCAGATGGGAGAGTTGGGTTTTCCGGAAAGCCCGAAAAACGGAAATGTTACAATTGCAAAAAGCAAGGGCACATCGCTGCGAACTGCCCAGAGAAAATTGCTTTTGCAACAAAACAGCGAAATGATACGACGCGTTTTTTTGAAAAACGGAAACCGTTAACCTGCTACAATTGCAAAAAGCAAGGGCACATCGCTGCAAGCTGCCCAGAGAGAATTGCTTTTGCAACGATACAGGAAACTCACAAAAACATACGTCTATTGGAGCCCTATGTGCAGGAAATTAAGGTAAACGGCAAGAAGTGCCGAGCACTGCGGGACTCTGCAGCAACTATGGACGTTGTTCACCCGTCTTTCGTCTCCTCGAGTGATTTTACGGGAGAGTGCGTTAGGATACGGCAAGTGGCCGAGAAGGAGAGTGTCTGTTTACCGATCGCAACGGTTATCATTGAAGGAGAGTTTGGGAAACTTAACACCGAAGCCGCTGTGTCAGCCGCCCTCCCGGAGCAATTTTCCTACCTCTTCTCAAATAGCTCGGAGCAGCTGCTGAGGGATCACGGCAAATCATTCTTTGCCGACGTGGCGTACATGGCCCCCACGCGATCCGAAGCGCGCCCGCTGTCGAGGGAACTTGACTTAGCGTCGGTGAGCGAACAGCGGTGCGGTACAGGGACCGATCAGGGTAACTTGAGTGGCGAGCAGTCACGGGAGAGGCAGAGCTCGGAGGCTGGCCTAGGCGAGCGGGTCCTGGAGGTGAGTGGGAGTGACGCGTGCAGTGCTAGCCGCGATAGAGACGCGACGCCGCAATTAGGCGACGCGGGCTCCACACTCGCTCCGGTTTCCGCCAGCTGGCAGGAGCAGGCTGCAGTTGAAAGGGAAACTCGGATTCGCGAGCAACAGGAAGATTGTTCACTAGCCGATCTGAGGAAGAGCGTCAAACGGGGAGTGAAAAAAAAGGAGGGTTTCATTTGGCAAGGAATCTGGCTTATTGTACCGCCGCTACACGGATAAGCAGGGTCGCAAATATAAGCAGCTTCGGATTCCGCGAAAATATCCCCGGGAAAAATGAATGACCTCATTTGCTTCCTCAGAAGTATGTTCTCGGTCCAAGTGATTTCAAGGGGACCATTCTATTTGTAATTATTATTGCTGATTAATAATTGTTTCTATTTTGTTGCGTTGTTAATTTGAAAACTGGTTGTTTGAGCCTTGTGTACTAGATCGTACACCTGCCTCCTGTTGCAGCGGGAGCAAAAGGGGGATAGCTATTTAGTTAGGTTGATTTGGATTATGGCCTTGTCTGGTGTTTGACGGGAGACAGAGGGCACTTGTTCGTGTTGGGTGTTGCCTTTTGCCGGTCGGTTTTGCAAGCTGCAGAACGACCAAGCGGGACCAGTGGCGAGAAGCAAGGTCTTAGGAACGACCCGAGCGGAGCTGGCCAAGGTGCCTTGGCGACGACGCGGTGAGCAGAGCTCCTGTCCTGGCGAGTCGGACCTGGGCACGTGAAGTTACCTGGCGTCCCGACACTGGACGTGAACTTGGACGAGCCTGACGAACGTGCGCGCCTGGCATCCGAGCCACGTGGAGGCAGCTCGTCTTCCCGGCGCCTTATCTGAGGGCGGGGATGCTGTTGTGCCATTACCACAAGCCCGGATTCCGAATCTGCAAGATGCAGAATTTATCCTGCGAGCGCCCAAATTCTCCCTTGAAAAGGCAAGATGCTGAGCCGTCAGGCAGCGGTGTCCTGCGGGAGAAGCCTCGGCGAGCAGCGTGTTCGGACGTGTCAGCGTGTGCCAGACAGCCCGGCGCCGCACCTCCCTTTGCCTGGAGGTCACCGCGCGCGCGAACTTTGAACCGGGTGGCCAGCGCGGTCGCTGGTTGGACCCCTCGGACGACCGTCGTGTGCTGACTTTGTATTGGGCCGTTTGAGTGACAATGGTTCTCGGGGATTATAAAGCGGCGAGGAGGCCGCCTCGAAACAGGATCCGCCGACCCACCGGGAGACAGTGTCGCTCCCGACTGGGGTGAGATGTGTCACGCGTTTTCGCCGGACGCCGTCGTGCGGGAACAGTCGCGTTTGTTGTGAGCACTCGGCCCCAGTGCCGACCCGTTCATGTCCTGTACGATAACCTGTATATAATGTATAAAGTCCCTTTTGTTATTCTCATCGACGCCAGGCTCGGAGTCTTCGCTACCAACGCTCTGTCACGAAACGGGTGACGAGCGCTACGGGACCACAAAGTCGTAATAGTGGTGCAGCGGTACAAGTTCGTAACACCCCATAGGAAATTTCAATTATACGCTGGAAGTTGTTACGTGTCCTCTAAGGGGCGTCCTGCCGCAAAAATTTTTCGAATCGGCTCGTTAATAGCCAAGATTAAAATATTTCAGTGCCACGAACCCATGATTTCAGGAGGCGAGCTTCACCGCAAAATATGACGCTTTCTCCACTTGCCCCGTCTAGCCTCCGCAAGTGAAATTCCTTCCCTGCGTTCTCGCATACCGGAACTCGAGGTTCGCGTGACGCATGCGTCACGGGCCCCGCCTTCATTTTTTTTGCTCCTCGCTTTTCTGCGGCGCGGCGCACTTCCGCTGACGGCGTCGCACGCGAGCTGTTGCGATTGTCTCGTTTCGCGCAGCACACGATTTTGCGTGCTGTGCACGAGGACACCTGACTAGCGGTATAAGTCGGTGCTGCATGAATACTGAGGTACACACAAGCGGATCACAAAGCATGACCCCGCGCTGGAAAACGCTAGAAAATGACTTAGTTTCGGCGTCTGCGCGCGCGACTGCACGACGTGGGAACAAGCAGACGAAACGGAAGTACATCTCTCTTGCTGCGGTGCGAAGTAAAACAAGAACATGCAGAATTTCGGTTTGTGTGTATTATTATTTCTCCAAGCTTTATTTCGTCTATTTCTAGCAACATATTACACAAATAATAGACGATGGCTTGAAAAATTCTCGAAGTCACGTGTCACCACCAGCCACGTCACAGCGCGAACACGTGTACGTAGGTACGCTAGCACATGTACGTCATCCTCCGGCTGGGAGCGTGGTGGCCACGAGGAGAAGGGAAAACGGTGCTCAATTTGAAATTTCAGAACTTTCCGCGGTGCGTAGCGATGTAATACTTTGCAGACACTATCGTTATCGCGCATTGTATGCTCTGCGCTTGTCAGCTCAATATGGCCAGACCTGGTGAGACGGCCTTTGAGACATAAGCACGTTTTCCCTGTTTGACACTCATTATGCCAACGCAAGTAAAAGTTGCCGTGCGCGCTTGTTCACTGAGTGCATGCTGCGTGTATAGGGGGCGCCATCCCAGCTTTTTTTTTCTTTTCGACACCGCGTGAATCATGAAAATTTCCAGCTTGGATATCGAAAGCTCAGTAGCGCCGAAAGGGCTGGCAGGTTTTGCCCTGCAGATTTACGCCGTGTCTGTCCAGAAATTACCTGTAAATAGAATGTCTGCAAATTCAGCATGCAAAATATTGTATGATGCCCAGCTCTAAACATTACGTTGCCTTGAGACTTAGTTATGCAGACATTGCATTTTACACGGAACAGTAGTCTTGGTATTTAGTTTCAACGTTATAAGAAAGACGTTTCAAAAGGAAATACTCTGCGAAGCTTTCATCAAGATTCCTACTGCTCTAGTGAGATGTTCTAGTCAACTAGTGGGCACTGCACTCATGCCTAAAAGGAAGAGCGAAGTGCAAATTTTGGATGAAGAAAGTGTGATTGCATGCTTTCGCGATTTTCTTAAACAACTAAGCTCACAAAAAAACCATCAGGTTCTTGCCTGTTGACATGAGTGCGCGTCATGATAGTATATACTTACTGATCATGTAACAATAATCCTCTGGAAGAAAAATTACGCGGTAAGATTGAAAGGTAAGTCATTACAAGGGATAGAATGTTTCACAGTAGCCAGCAGCAGCTTTTATCGACAATATGGCCCAACCCTCCCGCAATAGAAGCAACCAAATGTCGTTATGGTGAGGAACGCCTTGTTGGCGAAACCCATACGTTCATTACAACTTCGAATTGAAACCATGAAGCTGTTTTTTTTTCAGCACGCATAGCAGTGCCTAATTTTAATTCGAGGTGTCAGAGCGCAGCCTATGCTGCTTCGTAGACGAAAACATATATACCTCCTGCATCACGACGTCTCTAGCCCCTGAGATTTATACAGACTGATAACTATGTGTTTCTTGAGTCCTTTAAAGACCACCTCGCATACCCGCCTCATAAAGAAGGCACCACTAGCGTTAAATTAATTGACTAGGCTTTTTTTTCATTCTGTGGTGATGATGGTATATTAATTCAATGGCTCCCATACTATGGTTGAATGAGGCTCCGGATTTTTGCTGGCTGCAGCCATACGGTCAAAGAGGCACATTTTACCCACAAAATTGGACCCAGCTGCTATGTCAGTTTCGCTAAGCAGATGCATCCAAGTGTTCCTCAAGCAACAAACACCTGGAACTTGCTGAAGTGGGTTAAATGTGTACAGTGAGAAAGCAGTCAACATTGGCCTTTTCATGGGTGGCAAAGCGCTGAAAACCTCAATTACCTTTTCTTCAGATTACCGCCACATTACTTTACCCCGAATTTTTTAGAAGTAGTTGAGAGAGCGAATGGCACGGCCAGAATCTACACTGCAGTAATAGTTCAGTCCTGGTGCTACTGCCGAATGTTGTTTGAAGGAATGCAAGAATTTGATATTTTACCATGAACCACTTGTCCTGAGCTAACAAGTTTTAGGGGATCAAAATTAAGGCAAGTGTTGTTGGAGTCGCATATAGCCAGAGTTTGTTAAATACGAATTGCGCCCTGTCAAGTATGGTCGCTGAAATTAATTGCTCTATGCTACGCTTTTGTGTTTATGCTTTTAAAGGGAAGCATGCTTTGTCTCTTCCGTCAACCTTTCACTGCATCTGTGCTTGCTTTTGTTGGCGATTAGATAATTTCTCAGACAGAGCGGTGATAACGTGGAACCCCGAGCCGTTTGTACTATGCATACTGCTCAAACTGAAGTACGCCCGCGTGCTTATCTCCAGTGCAATGATGCTTATCTCATGCAACAACGAGCTATTCCTACTCGCATACTTGCAACCCAGCGAAGAAAATATTTTATTGCGACATGGGCATCATAAAACGCATACCTAAAAAAAAAGGCACGTTTGTTTCATGTCAAAAAACTGTGCTGCGATCGTGGACCTATTTTAATGGGGCCTTGAAAGCAGCTTTAACCTAAATTCGTTTATGACCACAACTGCATTACAAAGCTTCTTTTTTTTCCGTACGCGGATTGTCAAATTAGCGGTCGTAATGTCGTGGCCAGTGAGGTAGAAAGATGGGAGAGCATGAAAGGATGCATTTCTATTAATCAGAGCAAAAATGGAACACATTGAGCTAGAGTGACAGAGGACGAGCGCTGTCTAACAACTGCAATTTATTGAACAAGATGCTTGAAAACAAAAGCATGCAACAAATACAATAAACCTCAGTTGTTAGACAAGGCTCGTCCTGTGTCCGTCTACCTCTGCGCGTTCCATAGTTACTGCGCAGAATAATAAGCACGTATCCTGGCCAGCGTATATATTTATAGTCTAAGTGTTCTTTCTTTGTCGCATATGACCAGGACCAGGCGCAATTCTTTTTGTCGTGTTATAATAAAATAATTACTTTTCCCTATCGCTCCTTTGTGGCTCCGACATTGCACCTCGTTTTTACATCTTTGTTCGCATTGTGCGTAATAACTTGCAGTAGTTCAGAGTTCGAAATACTACAAATGTGCCAGACAACTTTCTCTGAGCGATAATAACTGCACTGAACTGAATGCTCGTTTTTCTAAGCAAGCAGTACAGGTGAGTACGTTCACTTGTATCACTGCGTAGCTCCAGTATGAGTATAATGCCTTTAAGGTACCCAGCTACAGCAAAGCATTTGCAACTTTTGTTCAGTGACAAGTTCATTAACTAGTCGAAGTCGTCTTAATATGCTGGAGCATTTCCTATCAGCCTTTCTTGCAAAATTTTATATTCGCAACATTTAACAAGCGATGAGTCGTGCCAGTGAATGCAACATCCTTGTTGAACACTGTAAGCACTTGAAAGGGGGAAGTGGACGCAACACTCCAATCGGAAAATGCGTTTGTTCCATAGCCAGTGCTTATATGAATGTTAATTGTTGTTCCGCACTTTTTAGGCTCACATGGGTGCCATCATTTTTACTGTACACAGCATCCATCGCAAACCCAGTAGACGTCATGAACCGAAGGCGAGAGGTTACACGTACGTACTAATAACCACGTGCTACGTGGCCGCTAGGGAGACATTGCCCCGTGATACAAGGACCGGGTGAGGTGGGCTTCACCGCAGATATCATGACACGGTTACGAAGACAGGCATCACGGTGGTAAAACGAGAAGAATATTTCATTACTACAAGGTAGTTACTTGATCAGAGTCTCGAGTGGTTCTGGTAACAGTGAGGCATGGACGACCTCAGACAACATGTCGGCCCACTTGGCGGAAAAGTCCTCGAGAGGAATCCTTTTTGTGGCCCGTCACCGTATCGTTTAGATAATCGGCGGAACAATTCTTAGGAGGTATTTATTTTTGCGGTCCATTGCTGTACAGCCAGTTCATGTCGGGCTTTGGCCGTGGGTGCGAACTATGGCCAGGGCGACACGGACCGCAAGCTTGTCCAACCTCAACAGAGCTGGGCGTGGGTGAAACAAGTTACTTTCACTCCGAAAGGGAGTTGGCTCGACAATTGACAGTGAGCTAGAGCGTTTTCGCGCATTTGCGACACTGCATTTAAGGCTGCTAAAGACAGCTCATAACTCATAACAGCCCGTCCGCCACCACAGGAGGATTCGCAGAGGTTGTAGAATATGAGCCCTTCGTAGAGACCGGTAGATCCAATGCCTCTACTTCGTTTCACCATTTGGCCCAAAGCTTACCAGATGACGCCTTGAGGAGACAAATTGCACCAAGCCCAAGACACAAAAAAAGAGAGCACTCAACCAATCATGAGGACTGCCAGGTCTACAGGTTTATCAAATAATGCCGTCTTACAATCACAGCCGGAGCACTCTTTCGAGATTCTCAAGGTTACTAGTGAAAAAGGAAGACTTCAGTACGTTCATGAAGCAAGCTAGTGCCTGACGTTTTTGTTCTCTTTCCAGACAAAGCCGCAGCCAGAAACTAAGATTAAAGATACTTTTGCTCTAGTAGACACGGTCCGATACTAAAACGTTATTGAGACCTCTTTGCTTGTATTGCCGGCATACGTTACCTACGTGGTGTCTAGCCAATCCCTCACCGGCAATACTACTCAAATCACGAAGCTCTGTGTTTTATGCGGAGGCCGTGATTTCCGATTGCCCTTTCCGTGATTCTAGGAAGTCCTTCAAGCGCAAATATGAGAGAGAGAGATTTCCAGCTTCTCCTTGAACGCAGTTGGTTTGCTAGAACTACTCTTTTCCATGCCAGGAACGTTCTTTGGGATCGCCTCTGCCAGCGATTCGGTGTATCTCAGAGCCTCCTGATCTTCAAAACTCTCTGTGCTGTCATTACCCATTGCTTGACTGTACGGTCGGGATACTTTACTTGCGCTGTTCCTATTGAAGTACGCAGCGACAGTATTCTTCAAATTCAGAAGAGTTAGGTTTTGTACGGAGGCCACAGTGTCAGGGCGTCTTTCCCGCAAGTCGCTCGAGTGCCGGGGCACGACAAGTCAATCCAACTCCTCCCAAATCTTATCAGGGCCGTTGGAACAAATTTAGTCCTCGCAAGGAACGCTTTCCGCAATTGGCACTGCTTCGATCTGAACGCCACTTAGACTTTTGCTTCCGGCACCCTCACTCTCCCCAAGCGAAACAGCTCGGCTCTTTCGACGTCCAATCGCGCAGTGCCACGGCTTTTCGCGACGGAAACCCAGACGCCCCATATTCTGTCTTTATAGCTTTAGGGATTTACGTTTCGCGCAGCCTGCTGCAGTCTCCCTCCGCGTTGACGTTCTGTACGGCGCGTCCATTGTTACGCTCACTGTTACGCATATATACTTACTGAAGCAACCTCAGCGCTTTGTCACTTAATGACATCACTAGAGCTAACTTCATTTCTGTTACTCCCCTTTTTCAAACGAGCCTTAGTGGCTCACCCGAAACGCCCCAATGGATCAAATATACATCTGACAGGCGATCTAGGATGCCAGCCATATGAAAGAAAGACATTCCTACAAAATCCCCCAATGCACGATGCACTTTCAATTTGTTCGCCTCAATAACAAAGAAAGTGGTTTTTTTTTTCTGCGCGCCTGTCGAAATCAACGTTTCGTTATGACAACGACAACACGAAATATGTTCAACAGTAAGAAGGAACTGCGGCTTTGTTTCAGAACGAGGACCTTCCTTTCTGAATGCTGACGCTCGAGCCAACTACGCCATGTTTACAAGTACATAGTTGGAGCTCAGAATGTCTCACGAGGATCCTGTTTTCCGCTACTCGCACGCGCCCTGTTACCTATGTCATCCAATAAATGGGTCTGAATGAGTAAAGATAAACTGAAATTGTTTTCTTTTGCAATTACGAGTCACCCCGAAGTGAAGAGGCAGCAGCCCATTGCCAAACAGCCTAGTCACTGTGCTACCACAGTGGCTTGGGTTTTATCCGAGTGGCCAGCGATATGTTGCAAGATCTCTGCCCTAATAAAAAGGCCATATCTATTGTCCCTTTCAACGTGTGCCCATCGCCGAAGCAATGCCACGTTCACGGCGCGCTGCTACATGGACACGGTAACTGCCGTTTAGAGTTTTTGCCATTGTAAGTGGGGTGAATCCTCAGTAACACTATATATGTCATTAAGTTAGGCAGAATTTGCAAAATTACCTTGCGGTATATTTAAGAGCAGTATTTATCATAAAGCTTAATGCAAATATTAGTGCAAACACGTAATGGCATGTAATGGCACGTACGGTTTGTCACGCAGTCTCTTTCATCTGGTTCAGTTTCCCGTGACTGGCGATTGGCCAACGTTGCACCAATATTGAAACCTGGCGATCCTTCATCGCCACTCAATTATCGATCCATTTCACTATCGAGCCTGTTTGTTAGCTCCTTGAACACGTAGTTCATTCGCAAGTAATTAACTATTCAGAAGAATTGAACATGATCTTTAAATACCAACATGGCTTCCGTAAAGGCCACTCACGCGAAACGAAACTTGCTGGATTCATTCACGATCTGCATTCATCTGTTGATGCTGGTATTCAAATCGGCTCTATATTTCAAGATTTTTCCAAAGCTTTCGGTAGGGTACCTCACAATCGGCTATTAAGAAAATAACGCTCCTAAATATTCACCCTCTTGTTACTGCATCGGCTAAAGAGTTTCTCTCTTCCAGGTATCAGTTCACCAGTGTTAATAACCCTAACTCATGCTTCAGCCAAGTGCATTCCGGCGTCGCACAAGGAAGCGTGCTTAGCCCTTTGCTTTTTCTGATATTTATTGTAGCGTTCCTAACTAGAACGGCAACAGAAATGACATAATCTAAGTGAGACGGGTGTCGTCCGCCATTTTATTCCAACTTCTTTTTTCTCACTTCTCCCCTAGCACCTTCCTTCGTCTTCTTTCATGCGTCCAGCGCAGACCGCTTCACTCTTCCGGATTTCTTTTAATTACACCTCCTGGGGTAATACTTGAATACGTTTCCAATAGCGGCGCACTCCGTTTGGCCCGAGGCTCCGGCGTACCAGACATTCTTCAATATTCCATGCTGGCATGCAGTCTTAATAACTTGAAATGGTCCGCAATATTTTGAATTTGAGGGCACAGCTCCTTTCCTTACAAGGACATAGTCTCCAGGCTGTATGTCCGGTATCTCGCTACTGTGCCTTTTATCAAAGTTTCGCTTCATGCGGCGCTTGTAGATCTCCTGTTCTTTGACAGTTTTTCTTACTTCCGCAAGTTCGAGGTTCTCTAGGAGACCTAGCTCACGATCTGCAGGAAGTATGGGCGCTGTACCTGAAGTTACAAAATGAGGGCTGCAGCCTAAACTCGTGGTGTATGATCTGTTGTGATGCTTCACAGCGGCCTCGAGACAGCACTTCCAGCCACCGGCAAAGTCTGGATACATCTTCAGATACTGTTTGATGTCTCGTATGGCACGTTCCGCTAGGCCGTTTGCTGCCGGGTGGTATGGAGAAGAATACTTTATCATGATGCCGTGCTCCTGGGCCCACTTTGATAATTTGGCACTCCGAAAAGCCGGCCCGTTGTCGCAGACGAGCGTCTTTGTGTGTTTAAAACACTCAGCTTTGAGGAGGTCTATTACGCTGTTTGCGTCTTCTTTGCCAGCTTTAGCCGCAATCGTCCGTGTGCACTCATCTATGGAGAGCAAGAAAGCTTGCGTTCGCTTGACTCCTTCCCCCTTCTTTTTGAGCTCCGCGAAGTCCAAATGAATTACTTCGAACGGGATGCTTGAATATTCAGGGTTTGTCATAACGTCTGTCGATTGCTTGAATTTAACTTTGTTCACCTGGCAGAGGTGGCATGTGCGGATGTAATGGCTGATGTCGTTTTTCATGCCCGGCCATGTGAATCTCATGAGCAATTTCTTATAAGTGCGCCAGAAGCCATCATGTCCACCCGATTCAGGGGTGTCGTGGTATAGATGAAGAATCCTTGGAATCATAGTTGGTGGTACGTGATACCTTCCATTGATAAACTGGAGCTCTTCTGTACCTTCCCATAGCTTAATATGATTGATTGTATCTGGATTATTGCTTGATTCCTGTACAAGTAATCTTGATAGTGCGTCAGCGTCAGTGAGGAGTGGGCCAGGACGGTGCGAAATTACGAAATCAAATTGTTGCAAATAGTTCACCCATCTAGCAATGCGGCCTCTTGGCTGGGCCATGCTCAGTTGAGTCAATGCTTGATGGTCCGTGAAAAGTATGAATTTGGCACCTTCCAGGTAAGTACGAAAGTACTGCACAGCTTTTAAGACGGCCAGAGCTTCCTTTTCTGTGGTACAGTAATTGATTTCGGCGGGTTTCAGGGTATAGCTGTAGTACCCCACGACGTAGTGTTTGGTTCGATCAGCTTGTTTGGATGGCTTCTGGTATAGAACTGCACCGGTAGCATAATGTGATGCGTCCGTGTTCAGCACGAAAGGCAAGGAAAAATCCGGTATTCGCAAGATGGGGTCCGACGATATTAGTTTTACAAGCTCACGATAGACAGCTTCGCACTTCTCGTCCCAATGAAAAGGCACGTCTTTCTGAGTTAAACGTGTGAGGCACCTTGTTCTCAGTGCGTAGTCTTTGATAAACGCCCGGAAGTGTCCTGCAAGGCCAAGAAAAACGCGCAGGGAGTGCACATCATAAGGCTTTACCAGCTTGGAGATTCTCTCTACCGATTCTTGCTTGGTGCTTTTAGTCTGTCCATCAAACACCCTGCCAAGAAATACTACGGTATCTTGAAAGAACGCACTTTTCTTGAAGTTGACTTTGAGTTGGGCAAGACTGAGGGCATGAAGAACTTTTGAAAGATGACTACGGTGTTCGTCCTTTGTCTTTGAGTAGATGATGATGTCGTCGATGTACACATTGCAAAATGTGCCCAGGTAAGGTTTCAGAATGTCCGTCATAATTTTCTGAAACCACGCAGGGGAGTTTTTCCAACCAAATGGTAGGCGGTTGTACTCAAACAAGTCAAATGGGGTTATGAACGCGGTGTACTTCTTCGTTTCTTCACTTAGTGGAATCTGCCAAAAGCCCTTGCAGAGATCTATTCGTGAAAACCAATGGCAACCACCGGTTTCGTCAATGATGTCGTCGATTCTCGGCATTGGATAAGGTATCAATTCAGTTTGACGATTGAGAGCCCGGTAGTCTGTGCAGAGGCGGAATGTCCCGTCTTCTTTAGGTGCAATAGTGATAGGAGAAGCAAATGGGGATACAGAAGGCCGGATGATACCTGCGTCTAACATTTCTTGCAACTCCTTTTTCAGCCACACCTTTTTATCTCTGGACATATTATAGGGGGTTCTACGAACCACTGTTTTATCTGCGAGCTCGAAAGGAACGACATGGGATTTCATTGCTGGAGGGTAGCTTCCTATGCATATAAGCTCTGGGTACTTAGTCTTGATGTCTTCGTGGTGAAAAATTAGCCTTGATACACTAGGTTCTTCACCAGGGTCTTCTGTTCTTATCGTGTCTTCGGCCATTACCTTGTCATCCCAATAGAGGTTCATCTTAAGTTTTTTCATGTCTGGACGGGACAAAAGAAAATCGTAGGTGACATTGGGAATGGCCAATACGTCACTGGTAATAGCATTTCCTTGAAATTCAATAGCCAGGGTTACCCATTCGCTATGCATGGTAACTGACCCATCGTAGGCTTGGACACGCAATGTTCTACCAGCGTGCAGACGACTGGCATCCACTCGAGTCTTGTTGATAATAGATACCGAAGCTCCACTGTCAACGAGAGCCTTCACTTCAATGCCATCTACCTTAATGCGGGCGTACAATAAGCTTGACGACACCAAATATACTGTCTCACTGAAGCTCTTTTTCTGGGGCTTGTGATGCACGGTAGACAGATTATGTGGAAGTAGGTTGCCGTGAACTGCGGTAATTGGTTCTTCACCATCCTCACAGTCATGATTGACGCTTCCCAGAGATTTGTTTATGAAGCTGTGTTCACATTCAGTTGACGGCAATGACTCTAGATTGGAATCAAGTTGCTCTGTTCTACCATCTGGCTGTCTTCTCGATGTAATTCTTGGCACTGAGGTCTGTAGAAAGTTCAGAAGGTCATCAAACGTTCTTGGACCTTTGAGCTGGACATGACTACGGATCTCGATACACAACCCTTGCGTTATCAAAGCTACAACAGCAGAAGACGACAGCTTCGGTTCTGCAGAATACAACAGGCGACGCTTCTCAAGACAGTACTCAAGCAGAGAGCCACCTGTATAACTGAACCGCAGTGCCGCATCCCATCTTTCTACTGCGTTGCCTTCGAAAGCCCCTAAAAAGTTGCTTTTCCACAGTTCCCAACATGTTGTTCCATAATCCATGAGTTGCACGTCATACCATTTTCTGGCTATACCGCCCAAATAGCGGCGCATATGCAAAATCTTTGTGTCGTCGGAGTGCCACAGATTCTTGTCACAGGCGTACTCGAAAAAACACAGCCAGTAGTGTGCATTTTGCGATTTTCCTTCAAAAACATCTGGTTCAACAATACTTCGTGCTGACTGCTCTCGACTAAGCGCTTGGACAAAAGTTCTCATTATTTCGATCTGTTGTATAATGTTCCTTTGCAGTTCCATAACACTCAAGTCTAGGCTCACCTTCCCGGCAGGCGTTTCCTCTTTGAGGGTGCCACGTCGTATGGGTTCCAGAACGAGTTCGCTCAGTGTCTGCAGTTGTAGATTCACTGTCACCGATCCTGTTTGCACGAGGGCTTGGCGGCTGATTGCAGCTTGTTGCAGCACCACGTTGATCAGCGCGGTAGAACTAACTTCAAGAGGAAGGTCCGTCGCTGGCTCACCGTGCACTTGGTATCGGGTGAACACAACAGACTCTGATGACGCCTGGTCGACGAAAAACGTCACCCGCATCGCTGGTCTTCGAAAACTGTCGGCTGCGCCAAAATGTAGCGTTCCTAACTAGAACGGCAACAGAAATGACATAATCTAAGTGAGACGGGTGTCGTCCGCCATTTTATTCCAACTTCTTTTTTCTCACTTCTCCCCTAGCACCTTCCTTCGTCTTCTTTCATGCGTCCAGCGCAGACCGCTTCATTTATTAACAATTGACCTAACTGCATTTCTTCCCAAATCGGACTTTTCGCTTACGAATGCGTAATTTACCGCAAAATTCATTCTAATGATGATCGCTTAGCCCTACAATCTGACCTCGATTCCGTAAGAGCATGGTCCGCTACCTGGCTCACGTAACTTAACCTTTCGAAAAGAAAATTGACGTCTTTTCGACCCGCCTCGAACGTATACATGAAAAATTAAAATAAAGTAAAACTGTGATTGAGCTTGATGTCAACGGTCCTTAATGTGAATAAAAGCGAGCGACTGAGCGACCTTCTATGCCGCGTTTGGGATGTGCACAGGTAACACAGCTGCTTGGAAGTCGGCGCTACAGGACGAGTGGAGGTTGAGAGTTCTGCCTCATGCCGACCTGTGTTGATCGGGTGTGAACGCTAAGGTGGGCGTTGATACAGTTGCCCCGGAGGAACACGGAAATGGCCAGGTAATCTAAAGAGGCGCAACCAGCCGAGGGTGGAGACGCTTCAGGAAAAAAGGCTAAGGCAGAACACATCTCACGAAGGCTAACGACGGTAATGCGATTAGCTTTGAAGCTATGCAGCGAGACACCGCATTCCTGAAGTCACTAGAAGGCTACAGCGTAAGAACTGACGGAGATTAAGGAGGAACACAACGTACGCAGACGCAACGCCGCCTCCTTTGTGTCCGTCGGTTCCCGTGCCGTAGCGTTCTAGTATGTTCATCCAACAAGCCCAAGTGGTTACCTTGCTGAAGTCCCGTTCAATTAAATTCAGTATCAGTCATTCTGAGACATCAGTTGCTTCGGCTATATAGGACACATACTGCCCACTGGTATCAGCCCTCTTCTGTATTCCTCTCGCCTGCCAAAGTCGCCCATAAATGGTGGCATGGTATAAGCATGGTGGCTGCGACAACGACGGAATGATCAAGAAGGGATGACGTCGATGGAACGGCTAATGCCATATGGCCACGAAGGCATGACGACAATGAATGACGAAAAGATAGACAGTTGGGCGAGTTGGTACGGTAACATGATTTTGGCTTCTAGCGCGAAGTGAAACACGGGCACAGAAAGGAGCAGACAGGACGAGCGCTATCCTAGCACTCGTCCTGTCTGCTCCTTTCTGTGTCCGTGTTTCACTTCGCGCTAGAAGCCAAAATAATGAATGACGATTCTGGAATGATGACGCCGTTGAACCAACGACATCGTGACAGTGATGATATGAGGACAATGGGGTGGCGACGACTGTACGATGACAGATGGATGCCGAAGCTGGAATGACGGCAATGATTCGACCACGATGGCATGACGGTGGCGTTACAGTGACTGTCTGACGATGACGCAATGAGGTCGATGGCATGACCACGGCGGCATATTCACGGTTGAGTAGCGACAGACGCTTTATTGCTAGAATGACGGACATGGAATGGCGTCGACGTTATGACGGAATCTGTATGACAACAAAGACATGACTAGAATGTGATTACAACAGCTGTGAGACGACAATGGTGCGTCGGTGTTGCCATGACAAGAGTGTGATGACAAAGTTAGAGTGATGACGATGAAAACACCACGACGACGTCACGACGACGAATGGATGATGACAATGATTTCATGGTAACGCAATGCCGGCGAAGGCGTGACAACGGCATAAGAACAATGGGATGACAACAAAAGTATGACCACGAGGTGGGACGACCACTAATTCACGGAGGATGCTATGGTGTGACGATCATTGAATGATGACAGTATGACGAGAGGCGAATGACGAAGCTGAAGTGACGAAAATGGTACGGCCATTACTGCCATTACTGTGTTACTGGCGCGACGAGAACGGAAGCGCGAAAGTGGGTTGTCGAATTTAGAATGACGACAATGAAAGGGTGACGATGGCACCAAGAGGACGGTATAAGAACGAGTGCATGAGATGCACTGAGGACAATGGCATGAAAGCAGTATAAAGACAATGCGATGGCTAGGAGTGTACGATGACTATGGCTCGAGGACCAAATGTATCACAAAGACTTTACGACGAAGATTCTGTGGCAACGATGGCGTGATGCGGGTCAGATGCGACGCAGGATTGAGGGTGATAGAACGACCGCAATGGCATCGTGAAAACGGTACGACAACAAATTCTTGACGAATGTAGGACGACATCCGCGTGAAAACGACGACATGACGAGAGTAGGATGACAAAGCTGGTATGACGTTGATGCAACAACCACGATGGCATCACGACCACGGGCATGGACCTATTAGCTTACGCTATTAAAGAATTTGGGCGACTGGGTCCACGTAAAATTTGTGACTATGACAGCACGAAGGTCAGATCGCGAAGCTGGAATGAAGACAAGGGAACGACCACATACCTAGTGGGCCAACTCGTAGATAATCCGGTTCCCTTGTTCAGCCTGCGAAGATAGATAGATAGATAGATAGATAGATAGATAGATAGATAGATAGATAGATAGATAGATAGATAGATAGATAGATAGATAGATAGATAGATAGATAGATAGATAGATAGATAGATAGATAGATAGATAGATAGATAGATAGATAGATAGATAGATAGATAGATAGATAGATAGATAGATAGATAGATAGATAGATAGATAGATAGATAGATAGATAGATAGATAGATAGATAGATAGATAGATAGATAGATAGATAGATAGATAGATAGATAGATAGATAGATAGATAGATAGATAGATAGATAGATAGATAGATAGATAGATAGATAGATAGATAGATAGATAGATAGATAGATAGATAGGTTATGAAAATCATACCAATCATTAGCTTGCGACGATCATATCAAGGACCTAATTGACATTCGCACAAATGCGTAACGTCCATTTCTTGGCCTATGCCATGTTGTCCCTCTCGGGCTCAGTATAGAGGTCTCTATAATAACCAGCACGCGGATAGGTTTGTTGGCTAATAACTGTTCGGATTATCTGCAACCCTAATAAAAATTATAATCATCATCTCAAAGCGCTAATTCGCATTGACGTGACATATACCATCTGCTTTCTAGGAAATTCATTTTTGTGGGAGTGTGCCATAGCATTGAAATCATCATCATAATGTATTCGCACACACGCTCCATAGCCGATCCGCCGATGTGGGTATCTTTCACGATATGGATATCATAATCATCATCACAAAATTAGTTAGCATTGGCGTGATACTGATATTTACTGCCCATTTCTTGGCCAATCTCCCCTTGTGGGCATTGCCGTTATGGTCCGCGCCAATTTGGTCCACTATATCAGGTTCATACCAGTACACGATAATGATCACCTTGCTCCTCACAATTCTGTTAGGTTGTTTGGTGTTTATACCACACGAAAAAAAAAAGATCTGGCTGTTTCGTGTCAATGTACCGCCCATTTCCAAGTTTCTTCGCCAAGTGATCACAAAGATTGTGGAAATGTGTGAAGGAAGAAGCTCAGTGTCAGAGTGTCTCGAAACATATTACCCACCTATGTGCAAGAAAGAGTTTTAGCCCTGCATCAGGGTGTATTAGGCTGCCAGTTCTACTGCGGCCAATGAGCATCTCTACAGCATCTCTACATCTAGTAAGCAATCTCTACATCTCTACCTCGGTGTTTTTGTACCACACATTGATTCGTGACCTGTCAATGCAGATAATAAACAAAAAACGCCGCTGTGGCCTACTCATCACCACATGGGGCTCCCATGCCATGGAGGCGAACTCCAAATCTCGCTGTCGGATGTGCTTTCATTTTCTTTGTTTGTTTACAAGGTGACGAGGATTCTACTCGTTGAAAACCCGACCATTGGCCCACCCCGGTGAAAGAAGGGAATGGTAGGCAAACAAAGCATCGTTTCAATAAAAACCTGTCGCATCAAATGGCCGGCTCTCTACAGACACTGCCGTCTACTGCGCCTCCGATTGTGTTGACACTGATCTGTGTTAATCCCTATCGATCAATAGTGCAGGTAGCCAGTAGAATATCGTCACCATAGAACAACTGGCACGGTAGGTCTATTTCTATAGATGTAAGACAAAGTGCAGACATGCAAAGGAACAAACGTAGCAATGCACAACCTGTTTAAAGTATCATCGAGTCTACATTGCCGCTTTTTCTGAATTATTGCTATTCTTTATTAAATTTTTTTGCCACATCTTATTTTGCCTTCAAAGCTAGAATTCAAGATGCGCTCAGGCCGACGACAAATGCTTTTCGGAAGAAATATTGCATTCGATTTCTTTTGACGAATAAATGTCGACCTCTAAAAATAAGGAGTCCGAGGGCGTCGAGTTTCCAGAAAGTGCATGTGACGTGAAATGACTCATTTAGTATAAGTTCGGAGGCAAGAAGTGGGGACCAAACAAAAGAAGAAAGCGGAGCAAGAGACACTACATCCTGCGTCAGATAAAGGATAGGAATAAACTTTATTTACACTACACCATCAATAGCTTCTACTATAACCGCAGGACAGCTGGTTCATAACCGACCTATTTCTATTGAACGCTAAATTCGAAACACGGCAAACTACAGGAGGGACACGCACAGCTGCTGTTGAAAGCAAATTAGTAGACCATTCTGACATACAGAAATTAAACAGAAAAATAATAATTAGAGTAACAGAGATATGAACTCATCAAAACAACTGCGGGCCTCTCACCTCACGGTGTGTTCATCATTTGCACTTATTTTAAAACCCACGGATCGGTCAAAGTCGACTAGTTTATCGCTTGCTTTTTCATGCGCGTCGTCACGCACGTAGCCCTTCCTTGTTATCTGACCTTTGCCGGCCTCTTCCTCCTAGGGGCCTTTTGTCCCCGATCCCTTTATCTATGCAGAGCAACATGTAGGAGCCTGCATATACGCTGGCAGCAATATTTCAACAAAGAGCTTTCTCTCGCTGTCTCTATTTCGAACAATGTGACTTGCCTGTAGATAAAAAAGCGCAGTGCTATCGCCTGACTAAGCAGGGCTCGAGTCTGGGCGAGATAAAGCTATTTCTCTCCCGTTCAACGTGGTCGCACCAGGGTAAGCATTCGAGCATCGTTTCTATTATGATATCTCCTCGGAATAATGGCCGCCTCATCGAGTAATTTAGATCAACGGTCTGAATTCTGCAATTCTGTCATCGGCAGTTTTTTTAAAAAATTTGAACTTCTAACAAAACATTCGATGCACGACCTCTATTGACCTCTAGAATTGTACCTACCTCAGGATCTTTTCTTCTTTTTTCGATGACCTATACGGCATTATACAGTTGCTGCAGCGGACTCATGACTCATTCTTTTGCGAATATTTGATCCGGTATGTTGTTGCCCTCAGGCAGGGAGCTCAGGCATCTCTTAGCAAGACACTGCTTTTTCTGTCACCGTGCAGATTTTTCCAGTTTATGTTTTCTTTTCCTAATTTGTAAATCTCCATGGGGTCTCTTGTTTAGGTCATTTGCGTAACGTTTAGCATCTCTGATTCTCTCCTTTTTTATGACTGCTGGTTGTCTATCTACATGTTCAATTATCCTGTATTTATATGCCACATTTTTTATATCGTTTTCCTTTCCATGTCCCCGCTTTGGGAGTACAGATATTTCTGCACTTTAGCCACGCACTTATTTTTATCCGTGCTCCAAAGTCCTTCTTGACACCCAATAGTTATTTGCACTTCTCTGAGTTAAAAGATGATTAACCTCATGTCACCATGCACTACATTGTTTGCTCGTTTGAAAGTAGACCCTAAATGTCACTACGACAGCACATATGTTCCGATCAAACATTTCTAAGTTTTTGCATGTCATCTGATGGAAAAGGTGCCTTTACTTTTATATCATAACCAGGAGCAATCATAAGTTGTTCCAAATAAGGATCGGCAAACGACCTTTAGTTGACTTACAACTATGCCAACATCTCTTATTTTGAGCACATCTTTGGATTTTTCAATGTCAACGCTGTCAGCATTACTCCTTTTTAAAGCACTCTCTCACCTAATATTTATTGCAGCTCCAAAGTGTTCTATATTTTATATTGCTCCATTCCATTTCCCTTTCGTTTTAGAATATAATGGTGTGTGTTTTGCCTGTCTGTCATGTGACGTCATGATAACCGTGAAAAATCCCCATCTGATATTACGTGTACACACTGATTATGAATGATTACACCAAAGAAATTAAAAATAATCAGTTCCGATTCTACACGATTTTGCCAAAAGCCCGCCGGTATTGATTGTGACGGCACAAAACACACCAAAACTGAGCAGGTCACAAAGCCATGTACGCACTAAAGATGCATTAACCTGGAGAAAAAAAATCGATATTTTGTTTTCGGGAAGCCGCACACTTCCCTGCTCCTATATAAAAAAAAAGATGGCGGCCCGCCAATCGCTCCGGCAGTGGCTATTTGGAGATGCCGGGGAGAATGAATTTTTCTGGCTATAATAAAAAAAAAATGTCCATGTCAGTATAACGTTGTGCAGTCCCCTATTCACGTATACAGCAACGCTCTGCCAATTCTTCTTTGTTGAGAAACCGTTTTAAGCAGAATATTTAGCTTTCGTTGAACGCCGCCGCGATTTTTGAACAGCAACCGCAAGCTAAGCAAGGGGAAGCAGACCAATCGCAGACACTGGTACCACTTTTTTCACTCCCTTATCAACTTTCACAGAAGTAGGTTGGTCCCATCAAGACCGTCTCCGCTTCTGCATGCTCCTGGCGTCCCGTCAGCCAATCAGTTAACAAAAATCTGTCTATGTGCGCGAGGCTATTTGTTTTGAAAGCAAGCTAAAGTGAATTCCTGTAAACCGGAAGAGTCTGCGATGGGGAGTTTCAAACAACGCGGCGTGTCGCCTGTCCCAATGTTAGCGTCGGCGCTTACGTATACTTCACGCCACGAAATTTGAAAGCAGATTGGCACCATATTACGTCATAGAGCCCATAACTCACCGTTTCGCAATCGTATTTATATGCCCTTAATGCAAAGTGCAAACAATGATGGAGGCAGAGGACACCTCTGCTTCAGTATAAAATGAATGTTTGCTAGTTATGTGAATTATGGCCTTCCTATATGATTTGCGCTCAGTGGTCCATATATATATATATATATATATATAGGCATATCTCTCTCAATAACTACACGAAATCGTACGCTATGAGCTCGTGTTTTGGAATGTCGCATAGCAACTCCTTGTCTACGTTGTGCTAAACTCGATTAATATCTAGAAATGCTATCCCTAATGGTTTATTGTGAGCTGACAAAATCTTTATGCAATGAGTCAGCAGAAAGGCATTATCCTCTAAGCGCCTGCCTTGGGTTAACAAGCCGCGTACTTCCTCCAATATAACATTTATCGCCGCTCACTTTGACGCCCTTGGTTTCATTGCTGGAATCCCCGTTTTGCAATTATCTTTGACTGACACATAGAATGGGTCACTAAACGCCAACTGCAAACACTGGGCACAGAAAGCCGAATCTCGAGGGAGTTTAGAGACACAATTGCGTTTCTTAAGCTGTGCGCATCCCTCTGCCAACCTATGCTGAAACATGCAGCTGGCGCTAGGGGCAGTACTTGACGGTGTAACAAAGATCATGTAGACAGTGTTCAGAAGAAATTTGTCTCTGTACATCGATATTGGTGCTCCCGGCAGGTCTGACGTGAGTGACAGCACCACTCTGCCATCACACGATCTAGAATATAAAGTGTGACTAGAAGTTATTATTTGTCTACTTTAGGTGGTATTGATCTTTAATGATAACCCTGAAACCCAAGAACTGAATACTACATTTCGTTTGCTTTTCAATGCGCCATTCAGGCACGTAGCCGCTCCATGTTCCTTTGGGCGATAATGTTTGCCCGCCGTTCGTTTGGACAGTGGTATCACCTGAGCAAACAGCACGAGTCGCGGCGAATGCTGATTGCCTCCCGAACACGACGATGACACCCAGGGGCAAGGTCGAAGCGCCGCTTCAAGATAAGCACTGAAGATTTCACTGTCGCAGTGCTTCTGTAGCCGTGCGAGCGCCGGGGCCCTGCATCCATTCGTCGCCATGCCTCCACAAGTTCACCCGCACACTGTGTTCGGGTTTTCCGAAGACCTCGACTGGTGTACCCTGCACTTCCTCAGACCCGTCGACGACATCAGGGTGTGCAGTGCATGTAGAGTGGTCGCCAGGAAGAGCGCTTTCCTTCCATGTCGCCATGTTCTCTGTGAGCACTGCTATGAGCAATTGAAGGCCCGGGGACGCATCTGCGTTCTGGAGGGCGAGCTCTGTCCAGAAAACGAAGTCTACTGGAGGGAGTTTCCCGTGGAGAAGATGATGAACAGTGAGGTAGGCGATGCGCGACGTAGACTTTCATATGTGTGCGTCTCATGGGCTGTTGACTGGCTTGGTTGCTAGTCTTGTCTTGAAAACTCTCACAAGCAGCCTCGATGTCGTTTATGGCGGATTTACTGTATCGGTCAGGCCACACGCGAATGCGTACTACACGCATATCCCGAAAGATGCTTTCGGTAGAGTATTCCACGTCGCCTATGAGTGGCCAACGCTGAAATAGGTGATGTCACATGAACGGTTACATCTGAGTACATTCATGGGAATGGTCGAACCTCATATTATGCCTTTCAGCGTGAAGAGGAGGGGTGCATCTAGAGTACCATATTTATTTATTTATTTATTTATTTATTTAAATATACCCTACAGGCCGAAGGAGCATTTGGGAAAGGGGGTTTAGTCATTACAACGAAAGCACAAGCAAACAAGTAAGGAACAGGGTTACAGAGCAAGTGAACATCGAAACGCAAGGCAACCCAAGTTGGAAAATACGAAACAAGGATCCAATACAAGCGAAGAAAAAAATAGAGAAAGAAAACGCATCACAACAGAATAAGTTTGCGAAATAAGCACTTTAAGGGCGCTTGAGTGCAAGTGAAGAACAAAATGCAACACATCACAAAAGAAGCAGATTAAGAACCTAAACTATGAATCCATGTTGCAGCGCTGCTGCAAAAAAAAGGTACCTCTACGTCGTGGCGAAACGTTTTCAGGTTATTATCAGAGGCGAGGTCATCGCGAAGATGACTCCACATATGGATGGCTTGTGGAAGTGCGGATGTGTTAAAAGCGTTCGTGTTACCAAATGTTCGCGTGAAGCTGAGGTGATTATGTAGCCTGCGCGACGTGAAAACGGTGCGTTCGAGGTGTAACAACACTATTTTATTTCTGTAGACGTACTTCTGACCCAAACAAAGGGGAGACACTTCACGGGGAATGGCCAATGGTTGAAGGACATAATCGAGTTTGAGCTCAGTCACACTTCAATTATTGTCGTGGTTCCTCCAAATATAATGGGCTGCTCTCTTCTAAACTCAAAGAATGTTAATTTGATAATGAGCGGATGAAGAACAAGCGGATAAGGCGCATTCAAGCTGTTGGTCGACGAAAGTTAGGATAATTTGCGAACATTAGAGGAACAATGACGGAGGTTGCAGCGTAAGCACCCTAATGTTTTTGAGGCTTTCGCCGAGGTAGCAGTGATGTGACTATAACAGGAGGGGCCTGGTGTAAGGTAAGTGCGAAGATATTTGTATGATGATTACGATATCGGGACAGATTTTCTCCTTGTCTGTGGGAGAAAAAATGGAAAACCTCACACGTGCGTCCAAAACAAATAATTTTGCATTTGTTAGTAGTTTGGGTCACGAGCGAAGTGTTACACCAGTTAGAGATAATGTTAACATCGTCTTGAATGGTCAGGTGGTCCCGGGGGTGGTATCTTGATCTGGATAACATGCAGTCCTCAGCAATGATGCTAATACTTGATATGTTATTTTGCAGGCCATTTATATCGATCAAGAAAACGAGCGGGCCTAGAAAGCTGCCCAGAGGAATGCCAGAAGAGACATAGGAAGAGTGAGAGGAGGAATAATTAACCGTCGTGAATTGCTTGCGAAGGGAAAGAAAATTCCTAAGCCATGATAAAATGCGGGAATCTAATCGAAGGCCAGATAATTTAGAAATAGGGTGGCAATGGGCGACACGATCAAAAGCTTTAGCAAAATCAAGAAAGATACAATCGGTCTGTTCACATTTGAATGAAAGACAGCGGTGAATTACAGTAGCTGTGTTGTGCATGACATGTCGTTCCTGAATCCTTGCTGGCTTGGAACGAAGAATTTATTAGCCTCCAGGTGATTGTAGGCGTGGGAGACAATTATACGCAGAAGAAGTTTACAACAGCTGCATGTGAGCGACATGGGACGGTAGTTTTCGGGGATATATTATTTCCAGATTTTAATACATGGGTATTACGTTAGCAATATTACAGTCGTCTGGCAGTAATCAATATAGTAGTGACTGTCAAAAGTTGTGGTTTAATATGATGCTGGATATTAAAAGGGTATTTTTTAGCATTTGAAGTTACATCGATACTGGCTGATGAAGATACCTTGAGCTGCTTAATTTGATGTGATACCACCCACCGCAATTTGAATAGGCTGCATGTCTTGGTAGTTGTCTTCAGGGCCATATGGCACGTCCATGGCACGTATGGCTTCGCGAGTGGATACAGTGAAATACAAGTGAATAAAGTAAGTACAACAGAAGCAAGGGGTAAAGTACATCACGCTCCATTTTGTCAATGAAAAATTTAGAAGGTGGTGGACAAAACTATGCAAGCCGCGGGGATCGCCGATCAAGCACAGCATGAACCGACTTTTGAACTATTTACCTCTCTCGACCAAAGCTAGCAGACTTTGGGGGTAGAATGCTAAGAACCCCTAAAGAGCACGTAGTGAAACACGAAAACACATAACGGTTGACCAGATTTGCTTTTAGCGTAAGAAATGCAAGTGCCTTAGGAGCCCGCTCATAGCGTTCACGAAGTCTGTAATACTTTACATGCAAGTTTCTGCCCGCTTAAGTGCTATGTGTGAAGACTCCAGAATAAAAAAAAATGGGTTCTGAAATTGCCCATTGTCTTTGCGGGTTTACAGCTTCATAGCTTCACAGCTTCACACTGCTTCACAGTGCTTTTTAAGTATGCCATGCCGACTTATATGATGTATGAGTTTACAAGGATCTCCCCATGGCTGATATAACACGAAGCATTTCGAGGCCGGGTTTTGTGTGCTGTGGTTATTTATATTATTTTAGTGCGCAGATGGGGATTTATAGTTTGCGCGTCAAGAGAGAAGATATCGGGAAATAGGTTACTCTGGTGATCACAAGTTCTGTGGAGAGCAGGATACATGCTGTCATCTGTCACAACGGTCCAGTGGACAGCTATGATCGGGCTACGGTAGTAAGGTATTGCGTCCGGCGTTGAATGCTGTCTGATAGTGGCATACGCGACAATAATCAGACACGTTGCCAACAACGTTTACGCGCAGCTGTGTTTTTTGCTGTCATGCTTGCGTTGTACTTCAAGGTGCGGCCCTGCAATGGCCACAGAAAACGCCTACTTTTCAAAGAGCCAACAGCTTCCAGAAAACAACAATGAGCACAGACACACAAGCAATATGGTTCAATATGACATACACACATCTTTAAGACCCTTTCTCCCTATTGTCTTCTCTAGAAAAAACTATTGTGTTCTGCATATACAACACTTAAACTGAAAAAAAAACGTTTTCTTTGATAACACGGCTAAGAATTATACAAAGCACATTTTTTGTTAAGCCATAGGAAATTTTGATGCGACAAAGGTGTTCAATCACATTATTTTAACGTCAGCAATGTTCCACGTGGTCTCTAATTCTCTTCGATTCTGACAGGTCAGCTGCTGGAACCGAGAGAACGGCTGCCAAGCAAGTGCGATGGTCTCCAGCATAACTGAGCACTTTCGCCGGGATTGTGCCTACCACTCAGCATCCTGCCCAAAGTGTGCGGCGACGGTTCTTCGGCGAAACATTATCGGCCACCTGGACTCCCACTGTGCCAAACATGTCCTGACCAGAAGGTCAGTGCCACCACCAAGCGAAGGAGTTGCAAAAGAGATGGAAGACATCCGGACGAGTCTTCAGGGCTTAGATTCCACATTTCGAAAGGCATCACACAACAATGCTTCTTTGCACTCGCAGCTTCGGGAAATTGCAACTGTCCACGAAGAAATTCTCGGCCCTCTATCGACGATGGTGAATGAAATGAAGAAATTGTCGCAGACGTCGAAAGTAGCAATAAGCGCAGTTGAAATAAGGGCCAGAACTAAAGAACAGCAAATAGCACGTTCGATGCATGTAGGTGCAAGCTTGTGCACTCATTTGGACGAAATTAAAAGAACTGCCGATAAATGGTGTCATGACAGCTCAGCCCACGAAGCGACGACGGAGCGTCAGAAACTTCTTGAAGACCTGGCAGAGCTGCAGAGCGAGCTACAGAGCGTAACAATTAAACTGCAAGAATTGAAGAAGGTGAAGGCTCATTGTGAACCAGCAAAAGAAGAAGGTACGGCCGTACTCCGCTTGTCAGAGGTCTCAATCGAGAGCGTCGTCATTAAGTCGTCATTAAGTGACAGAAACAAGAGAAATAATGAGCCAGTCGGGACTTTCCGTATCTTCGAAGAAGTACCGAAAGGTCACAGCCAAGTCTTATGGTGCGTGAAGAGGTGGCTTTCGATAAGGGATGCTCTGCAGGCCGTTGACTTCTTCATCGAAGTAGCAGATATCTCTATTCCAAATAGCGACGTGACAAAGTATCTCTTTCGTCTTTCCTGTTGGCAACAAATGATCTACTTTGCTGTGTGTGTCATACGAAAGCTAGACGCTCCTCTCACTCTGTTCCCCAAGATGATTCAGCTTTGCACTGTCAATGAAACAGTGGGTCACATCCTAAACCTCGATGAATATTCCAGAAAAGTTTTACTAGGGATTCTAAGAGCGCAAATGTATTTTTCGCATGCAATTCCCGTTGGGTATTTTGACGATGGCGCAAGCGTTGAGCAAGACAACCTAGAACTGTGCTTCACATTTCTGTACTGACATCTGAAATGGACTGTGATTGGCCTTAACAAGGCGCATATATCTGTTGCTAATCCAACCGGACCAAAGTCATTGGGGTCAGCGTAGAAGAAATCATTGCAAGCTATCAAGCAATACTTTTTCATAATGGCGTCGTAACCGCCATGTACTAAGTGCTCTGACAGTTAGTGTCATGCAATATGTGATACAGTCTGCGAAAGTTCAGTGTGACACTGCACGGTGACATTGCGTAGAGTTATGTTCATTTAATGGTCCTCGCTCACTTTTTTCCTTGGATCCATGTATTTCATAATTTATCTACAATTCTCACCAGTGAACCTGCAAATATTCCGGCTCATCGGGAACTTATATGCTTGCCAATTCCGTTATCTGTGTGGCCTTTTTCCTGAATTCATGCAGCTGTATCGACGGGACAATCCTGGACCTCATTTATTAAAATAAATCGTCTTGCTTTCTTTACTGACATTACTGTGTTCTCTCACTTATTTCTCTCTATTTTTTTGCTTTCCCTCATGCGTAGAAAAGTGCAGCCGTCAGTTCCATATGTCAACGTCTATTTCTACTGGAGTGTGTTTTAATAAAGAATCCTGCAGAACCTATCGACGACGTTTTCCAGTGTAAGAGAAAAGGCTTAATCGTTTGTATGTTAAAGGAACGATGCACTGGTAGGCGTATATCGGTCAGAGCAAGTATATTTATGAAGTGGTCGTTGTTTCATTGCGGATTTCTCTCTGAACGTAGCCGTTAACCAACACATTTGTGGATCTAGTACATGTGGCTCTCACATGCCTGTTGTGACCTGCAGCGTGAGTGTTGGCGCAAAAGGCGTCTGCCATTCTCTTCTCCTACCGCTTTCATGCTCTCCGGCAGCCACCACAGCAACAGAGAGTGGGAGGAAGAAGTATGTCCTTCCCGAGCATTTACCCACAACATCCAAACCACCAGAAGCCTGAAAGCTGTCCCGCGGAAGCACATGCGCCTCAAAGTGGCACAATACTCGCCGTTCGCTTTGGCAGCGGACCCACCTTGCCACTCAGTTGCACCAGATCCCGCGGCCTGTGCATCAGCGCCTTTTAAAGCGAAGCTTTCTTTGTGAACCCTCCTTGACTTTCCTGATTGAGACTGGTGCTGCTGTCTTTCAGAATAACTCATACTTAAAGGATTCAACTGCGCATCCGATGGTAGGATATGACCTCTGGCCCCCTGGTATGATTTGGTTTGCATAGGTTAATTCGGCATTGTTTGCCCGGTAGTGCATTCTCAGTTCCACGATTCGAATTGTTCTGCCCACCACTGAGACGAGTCTACAATGGGGAAGAGAAACAACGGACACGATTGTTAACGAAACACGTATGTAATTAAAACAAACCATCACACACGCAAACCCCTTAAAAACAAGCCAAGACTAACAACAACGTTCATGCAGCTCTGGATGTTCGCACACAAGTAAACAATTATATAAAACAGCGAGGTCTGCGAAAGGTCACAATTAGTTGACATCCGGTACATGCAGCTGCAATGCGTCGGTCGCGTAGCATCAGTCACCGCTTGCTTCTTTAGTAATATTTGCCGCTGGGCCAAACAAATAGTCACCGGAGGGTAGTAGTAGGATGTTCTTGTCGTGAGCACCATATCACCAGGACCCGTGTACACACGAGCCTGCAGATAGGATGGAAGCCGGACCACCGTTGAAGTTTTGAAGCTCAGGCCCACAGCGTGCCAGATTCGCTCCTCCGCCCGACGCTCCTGACATCTTGAGGTTTGCACCCGCAGCCTGCCAGCCTCGCTTCTTCCACTCCGCAAACCCGGCTTTTTCTCCCCGACACAAAATAACCTTCCGTTTTCTTCTCTTTTTTTACTCCCTCTTCCAGAGCTCGTGTGTCTTCGCGATTGATTGTTTGTGGAGGTGCATTTTCGCCGAGCTTGCGCCGAATCCCATTGTTCTTTCTATTCTTTTAGAGCCACTGGCTGTCCGCCAGACCAAGACACGCGCACATTACTGTTTACACATGACAAAAGTCTCCCTTTTCAAAAAACTTTTTTTGATGAGGGAATCGAAGGGATCGGATCGGATCGAAAAACATTTATTGGGCTCTAGAAAAGAGATCTTCGCGGCTTCAGACGGCGTCTTCCATCTTCTGATGGATTCTTCTGTCAGCAATCACAGGGTTGGTGCCCTAGTCCAAGGCTCCACTGAGTATGGCCAACCCGCGAGCTCGCTCTACTAGGCGCTTTTGGCCGTTCAAGCTTACGCTGGAAAGCATACTCTCCCACTGTTCCGCACTCGGGTTTTTAATTTTATAGATAGTTGGGGACTCAATATTTTGACAGGCCCATGATATGTGGTACAGATCTGGTTTCTCTCCGCACCATGGGCACTTAGCCTCATATTGTGTAGGGAAAATTTTATTCAGAAGGTTTAGATTCGGGAAAGTACCCGTCTGCAGTTGTCGCCATGCAACAGCATCCTCTCTGCTTAGATCCTTATCCGGGGGTGGGTACTTCAGTCTGACCTCTTTATAATAATTTAGTATATCTGAGTAGCCCATGGGTACTGACTCGGGTTCCTCAAGGCTGGATGTGTCGGACGCCCGGTTGGTATGCCCTCGAGCTATCCTATCCGCCTCTTGGTTCCCTGTTATGCCAGTGTGCCCTGGTACCCAGATTATGGTATGGTGAACTTTGTTTCCCGGGTCGCATGAGCAGAGTATATGGCATGCTTTGTGCCCAATTCTGCCGTTTGTATAATTACGGCATGCTGCTTGAGAGTCTGTTATTATTGTTAGGGACCTGCCAGATCGATAGCCCTCCAGTGCTGCCAGAGCCACAGCTGCCTCTTCGGCCTCGACTACCGTGCAGTCCTGTAGTGATGCGCTGGTGATCTCCTTGAGGTCCGAATTAACCACCGACGCCACTGCTCTGCTGTTGTGTCTGCCGTCTTTGACGAACGTTGCCGCGTCCGTATACCTTGTGTTGTCCTTGTTCGCCAAGGTTCTCTGCACGTACTCCGCTCTTGCCTCTCTACGCGCCTTGTGCAGGTTCCGGTCCATATTCTTGGGTATCGGTGCGACTCGCAGTGTACTGCGATACTTGTCCGGAATGGCCTCGGTACGTTCGATCTCTTGGATCATGTTGCCGCCGCCATATCTTCGCAGGAGCACCCTTCCCGTGGGGGTCTGCATCAACCAACGTGCCTGAGAGCATAGTAGTGCTTCTCTTAGTTCACTGAAGGTATTTTGCAGTCCCAGGGCCAGCACTTTCTCGGTTGATGTGCGCTGCGGCAGGTGAAGCGCAGTTTTGTACGCCTTTCGCAGTATGGCGTCCGCTTGTTCTTCTTCTTGCTTGATGCATTTGTGGTAGGGAAGGCTATACACCACTCTGCTAACCACGAGGCTCGTGACTAGCCTAAGTGTGTCGCTCTCCTTCATACCGTGTCTCTTGCTAGATACTCTGTTGATCATACGGGCTACCTGCATGATGGCACTCTTCAGCAGTGTCAGAGTATGATTGCACCGTTGATTGGATTGAAGCTACATCCCCAGGATCCGAATGGTGGTCTTCTCCGGAATGCGTTGTCCCGCGAGGTATACGTTGAGGCTGAGCTCATCGCTTGTAGCGACCGTTCGATTTTGTTTGCCTCGCCACACCCTTAGGAGCTCGGACTTCTCCGTCGAGCAGGTGAGGCCCCTGGCCCTAACGTAGGTTTCTACGCAGGTGGCCGCTTTTTGCAGGCACTCTTCTTTTTCGCTGAGCGATCCCCGGTTCACCCATACCGTGATGTCGTCAGCGTAAATGGCGTGCCGTATGCCTTCAAGTTGTTCGAGTTGTCTTGCTAGCCCGATCATTGCGACGTTGAAGAGGATGGGGGAGATGACCGACCCTTGAGGAGTTCCCTTGTTTGGGGTGCGAAACTTCTCTGATCTGACTGCTCCCAGGCCGACTGTTGCTGTCCGGTTAGAGAGGAAGGCCTTGACGTAGCCATGAATCCTTCTGCCACAGTTCAGGCTATCCATTCCTGTGAGTATGGCTTCGTGGCTGACATTGTCGAAGGCTCCTTTAATGTCCAGTGCCATGATGACGTGTTCGCTGTTTCGTGGGACGATGCGCGTGGACTCCTGAGTCTTTAAAGAGTACATCCATTAAACAGGTTGAGTGACATACAGAATTCAAGCAACAGAAAAAACAGGAAAGTTCTTACGCTGGTTTCAATAGATGACATTTACCTACTCAAATAATGAGCTACAACATTTTACGAGCCTCTTATCTACTCGACCTATAAAGGATATTCTTGAAGGGATAAACAACATCGATGAACTCTGCTGTTAAGATTCTTAGCCCGCCACAAATTCAATAGAGGTTGTTGGCCTATTTGAATTGTGAATGTAGTGCCGTATAGAAAAGGTGCAACTGGCCGTATAGAAAAGGTGCGGGCTGGCCCATCTGATTGAAGCCAAGCGGTCTATGCTGGCTAGGTGGAAGAAGCAGAGGCTAAACCGCAGGCTGCGCAAAAAGATTTCCGAGCTGAATAAGCTGATTGAGGAACACTGTAAGCTGTTGTCTAGGCAACAGTGGGATGAGGTATGCAACTCGGTGGACGAGCAGGTGCGCAACGGCAGGTCGTGGGGCTTGCTTAAGCATTTGCTGAACGACTCCAATACGAGGGTTAGTCAGGGGCACGTCCTTGCTAGAGCTGTACACGAAGCAGTGGGGTCTGCCTCGGAGGAAGAGCTGGTTGAAAAGCTGGCGAACAAATACCTTCCTGTTGCGGACCCAGAGGCTTTTCTGACGGAGCAGGCCTACACGGGAGAGGACAACTTTTCCCTAGATGAGGACTTTTCTGTGGAAGAGGTACGCACTGTTTTGCATAACCTTAAGAGCAAGTCGGCTCCCGCAGCGGACGGGATTTCGAACAAGCTTTTGAAAAATCTGGACGATAGGTCAATCAAGTGCCTTACCGGGGAGGTTAACGCAATGTGGAGAGACGGATGGTTCCGGAGCAGTGGAAGACAGCTCTCACGATGCTGATTCCCAAGGTTGGCAAAGTTCCGAGCATCGATGACTTAAGGCCTATTTCGCTCACTTCATGTGTGGGCAAGGTAGCCGAGCATTCGGTGCTTAATCGTCTTACAAGGTACCTTGAGGAGAACCAGGTCTACCCCCACACTATGATTGGTTTTAGGGCCGGGCTGTCGACTCAAGACGCACTGAAGCTCATCAAGCATCAGGTCATTGATGGAGATGGAAGGGGCGTTAAGGCCATCCTAGGGCTGTACCTGGAGAAGGCTTTTGACAACGTTCGGCACTCTTATATTCTTAAGTCCATTTCGGATCTTGGCCTCGGCGCGCGCTTTCATGACTATGTCAGGTCCTTCCTATCAGGCAGGAAGGCTACCTTGAAGGTTGCGGAGGTGGAGTCAAAGATGTTCACTCTTGGAGACAGGGACACTCCTCAAGGGGCGGTCATCTCGCCCACAATGTTCAATCTGGCCATGGTCGGATTGAACAAGCTCTTGGAGATTGAGGGGATTAGGCACACCATGTATGCAGATGATGTGACCATATGGTGTCCCGGTGGTAGTGAGGGCTATATCGAAAGTGTTCTGCAGGAGGCAGTACATGTAATTGAGAATTATTTGGACCCGACGGGGTTAAGGTGCTCCCCCTCCAAGTCGGAGCTGTTGCTGTACAGTCCCACTAGAAGGGGACGCAAGCCAAGGGGATGGATCCCTGTGGACCAGCTGAGCATTCAGCTTCGTACAAGAAATGGCGATCTCATACCTAGGGTTGATAAGATTAGGGTTCTGTGGATGATTATTGAGTCGAACGGCGCCAACACGCTGACGATCCAGAAGATCATTGCCAAGAGAGAAAATGCGGTACGCCTAGTGAAGAGGGTGGCCAACAGGCAGACGGGGTTCAAGGAGGACAGTCTCATTAGACTTATGCAGGCATTTGTATCGTGTCGCTTTACTTATGTGGCGGCCTTGCACAAGTGTAAACCATCGGAGAAGGAGAAGCTTGACACGCAGATCAGGAAGATCACGAAGAAAGTGTTGGGAGTGCCAATGTGCACCAGCACCGACCGACTTCTCCAGCTGGGAATTCATAATACCTTGGATGAGATAGCTGAGGCTCAGGAGAGGACGCAGATGGTGCGTCTCTCTACGACTAGCACGGGTCGGCAGATTCTGAGACAGTTAGGTGTTCCTGAGGAGAAGATTTCGCAGGTTCATGTCGGTATTCCCGTGAAGGTCCGTAATCGGTATCACGTCAAGCCTGTTTCCAGGAACATGCATTCGGAGCGAAATGTTGGTAGAAGAAAGGCAAGGGGAGCTTGCCTACTGAGACTCATTCGTGATGAGAATCAGAAGGTGGGCTTCGTCAATGCTTCTTTTAACAAGGAGAGAAAGGTGTTTAATATAGTTGTCGAGGACAATGAGGGCAGTCTCGTTAACGCTGCTACCGTTCGGACTGATAGGCCACAGGTCGCGGAGCAAGCGGCTATTGCGCTCGCCCTGGTTGACAGGAGCAGGCCTTTTGTATACAGCGATTCGAAGTCGGCCGTTAAGGCTTTGAGAAGGGCTCGGTGGCTAAGATTGCTTTTAAAATTACGCAGACATGTGAGATCTCTCAACACTACTTATGTTGGTTCCCTGCTCACCTAGGGATGATCGAGGGAGCCCCTCCGAATCTCAATGAGTCCGCTCATGAGACAGCGCGAGATCTTACCCTCCGCTCTGCCCCGCGCAACGGCGTGGTGGTACTCCCCGAGAATAGACACTCCCCTTCCACATACAATGAAATCACGAAGTATTACCTTCTTAATCGCAGGGTTTACAGTTTTCCGCATCCTAAACTAAACAGGGCTCAGGCACTTACATTACGCTTACTACAGACTGGTACTTATCCTTGCCCACGGAGACTGAACATATTTTATCCAGAGACGCATACAGAGCCTTATTGCCAAGATTGTGGTGCTTTAGCCACGCTCGAACACATGCTCTGGTCTTGCGAAAGAATTGAAGACTCGGCGATCAAGGATGCGTCCAGGTGGGAGGCTGCACTTCGCAGCCCGGATCTGGATGAACAATTCTGGGCTGTCCAGCAGGCTCACGATGTGGTCGTGAGGCTTGGCCTCCCGGTCCCGACGTGGGAGCGGCCCGCATAGTGATTACTTATGACTACTTGCAGGACCAAACAAAGTTTTCATTCCTTCCTTCCTTCCATCACCCATACTAATGCTAAGCATTCCCTTGCAATGGCGGAACATCGTGTTTCGAATATCGCCTGCATCAGCTTGAAAGCTTGGTAAGACATCTTCAGTTTCTGATTCTTCTACCACGATAAACGAGGAAGTTTGCAACGCGGCTAGGGTTTGGCTCTCGTCATAGTGCGTCAGCATGTTGATGTGGAAATTTTAGTTGTATCGCCAACGTCCCACCAGTAGTCGAAGTTATTTTTCTTTCCAGTGACTACAAATGGTTCCTTCCATTGCATCATCAGTTTGCTTTCACTGGTTGGGAAGAGCGTGAGTGCGCGTTCTCCTATCTTCAGTGGTAGGCAGCAAATGTTTCGGCCGCAGTTTGCTTTCTGAGTCGTCTTGGCTTTGCACAAGGTGAAGTGAGCTACCTTCAAGGTCTTTTGTAGTTGGTTTCTGAGGTCAAGGACAAATCCATATCGCGTTCTGACATCTTCGTTGAGCCGGTCTCTTGTCCAGAGATCCTTGAGTATCGCCAAGGGTCCTCGTACTTGACGTCCGTATATCACTTGAAATGATGAAAAGCCGAGGCTCATTTGAGGAACCTCATGGTACGCAATATGAAGAGGGGTGAAATATCAATCCCAGGCTTTCGGCTTTTCTTAGCATAGCTATCGCAGTATCACTTTAAGGGTACCTTTAGAGTGCGCTACCATTCCATTGCACATAAGATGATAAGGCGTTGAGTTAAGATGCTTTATCGCGTGAAGAGCATTTATTCCTCTCACCAACTCTGACGTAAAATACGATGCCTGGTCACAGAATCTCTCGTGCAAAACCGTACCTTGAGAACATCTCAACCAGCCCTTGGACTACGGTTGCTCAGTCGATGGAAAGAAACGGGTCGGTGTCCGTGAATCATGTTGCGAAATCCACAAGAGTGAGTATGTACCGGTTTCCCTTAATCGATGTTGGACTCAAAGGGCCGACGATATCCACCGCGCTTCATTTGAATGGGGTATCAGTAAGCGGCACTCATACAAGTCACATTACTTTTATGTCATAAATATTTGCCACTGTTTCTCTGTCTCTTCAGTTTTGACAGGTCAGCTGCTGGAACACCAAGAACGGCTGCCAGACCAGCATGGTGCGTTCGAACATAGCCGAGCACTTTCACCGACGCTGTGCGTACCACTCCGCGTCCTGCCCCAAGTGTGCGGCAAAGGTTCTTCGAAGAAACATTATCGCCCACCAGGATTCCCATTGTGCTAATCATGTCCCGACCAGAAAGTCAGTACCTGCACCTAGCAAAGGAGTTGTGAAGGAGATGGAAGCCATCCAGGCGAGCCGCCAGGGCGTTGACTCGGCACTTCGGAACGCAGCACGCAATAACGATTCTTTACAGTCGCGGCTTCAAGAAATCGGAACTGTCAACGAAGAAATTTTCGACCCTCTTTCAACGATGGGAAATGAAGTGAAGGCAGTGTCGCACAAGATGAGACTTGCTTTTAATGCAGTCGAAATAAGTGGCAGTAGTCAAGAAAAGCGGATAGTGGGTATGAGGCTTTTCGGAGCAAACTTGCGCACCGAGTTGGACCGAATCAAAAGGTCTGCCAATGAATGATGTCGCTGCACCTCAGCCCCCGAGTTGACGAGGTAGAGTAAAAAACTTCTCGAGAACCTGGCAGTGCTGCAGAAAGAGTTACAGGGCGCAATGAGGCAATTTGAAGAATTAAAGACAGCAAAAGAGGAAAGTGTGGCCGCACACGGATTTTCAGAGCTCTCAAGAAGGAATGTCTTCTTTGCAGGGACAAGAGTAAGTGACGGAAACGATGAATCATTTGGAACCGTGCGTATCCTAGAAAAGATACTGAAAGTTTCTGGCCTAGTCGTATGGTGCGTGAAGAGGTGGTCGTCATTGAGGGAAATCGGAAGCGCGCCATTTTGAACAAACGACAATCCAAATTTTAAATGACCGCGCTATAGTGTACGTGTTTAATCTTGTATATTACGACATGTTCAGATTTCGCGTATATGTGGAGCAAAGGGTGGATGGTCCTCCCGCTCTTTCATCCAAAATCACTAAACTTCACGCTGTTAGTCACGTGGAATACAAGCTTCTACGAGAAATAGAACGAGGGGAGCACAGACAGCCATGTTTTGTTTCGGAGGAGATTCCCATTAGGAATCTCGAAGATGGCGCAAGGATTGAGCGCGACAACCTCACACTGCGCTTCACGTTTTTGTATTGACCGCTGAAGTGCACTGCGGGTAGCGGTAATAAAGCGCATTCATCTCTGTTACAGATCTGACAGGCCCAGGTTTATTGAAGGCAGCAAAGCACAAATCATCGGAAGTTATTAGGCAATTCTCCTTGGTAATAGCGACAAAAATGGGCATACATTAGGTGCCTTGTTGGTAAGTGTTAATGTGTGACACAGTTTCTGAAAGTTCAGTCTCATACTGCGTGATGACATTGGGTACCGTTTTGTCCAGTGAATCGTCGTCGCTCAGTTTTAACTTGGATCCACGTATTCAATTTTTCATGAGCCATCCTCGCCCGTGTGGTCTAAGGTAATGCCACAACGGGCAGTCATATCCCCTACCCTCTTTAACCTCGTCATGATTGGTCTATCCTGGGCACTCCCTGCTATCGACGGTATCAGTTATACCATATACGCAGACGATGTTACCATCTGGTGTACGGGAGGTAGTGACGGACAGGTAAAGACGGCCCTGCAAGAGGTGATTGATGCTATCGAGAGATACCTTGAGTCCACGAGCCTTCGGTTCTCAACGCACGATTCGGAACTGCTACTTTATCGACCCAAGCGCAGAGGCCCGAAACCAAAGAGAATGCAACATAAAACTGCGCACAAACTACGGAGGCTATATTCCGAGCGTGGATGCTATCCGGATTCTCGGCATGATGGTAGAGTCGAGTGCTCAAACAACCAGACAGTGCTGCGATGCACTACGACGACGGACAATGTCAGCAGACTAATCAGAAGAGTGCCCAACCGGCAGCAAGACCTCGGAGTAGATAACCTCATGAGATTGGTACATGCGTTCGTAATGTGTAATTTCACTTACGTCGCGGCCATGCACAACTGCCAAAGATCGAAGTGGGATAAGCTCAAAGCATTAATCAGGAAGGCAATCAAGAGAGCTTTCGGCCTCCCCATATACACTCACACTTAACGCTTACTTCAACTTGGTATGCATAACACGCTAGAGGAAATGGAGGAAGCACAGGAGAGGGCCCAGTACATCAGGCTATCTACCACACACGTTGGATGACATATCATACAGGAGCTGGGCGTTCCCCCCCCCCCCAGTAATCAAAACAAAGTTCTTCTGCATCCCTCGAGAGCAGCGGGACCACATCACTGTCGCTCCGATCCCAGGAAAAGTCCATCCACAACACAACATGAGAAGACGTCGGGTAAGCGCGAAGGCTCTCCTGGAAAAGGCTCGTGAACGGGCTTCAGAGAACAGTTTCGTAGACGCAGCGCGCTACGCCGACGGACAGGCCTTCGCTATAGTTAGCGTAGATCATGAAAGGCAAATAACGAACGCAATCTCGATTCAGACGACGTTCTCTGAGATCGCAGAGCAGGCTGCAATATCGATGGCCTTATTGGACGACGAGATGACATCAATCTACAGTGACTCGATATCAGCTGTTAGGGCATTTGCCAAAGGAATAATATCCGAGCTGGCCCTAAGGATACTAGGAAGCAAGGAGATCAAGCCACACACATTCATGTGGTTTCCAGCCCACGTGGGACAGACCGAGGGTGGCCCGCCTAACCTCAATGAGTGGGCACGCGGAGCTGCGCGAGGGATCATCAACCGCGTAGCTACCGGGAAGCGTGACGCTGGGGGTACTGACAATCGGGACTCTGCTTCCTCGTACACCGAAATTATTAAGCACTTTTTCTTGACTCCGAGGTATCTACCCCCTCCCACATTGAAACTCAAGAGACCTCAGGCTTTGACACTAAGACTTCTGCAGATGGGGGCATACCCAAACCCCCTACTTCTTCACAAGATGTACCCCGAATTTAAGACAACAAATGCATATGCACCATGAAATGGCTTAGCGAACTTACCTCACATGCTCTGGCGATGTCCCCCGTTACGCGGCAATGAAAGCAACACTTCTTCACGCTGGGATGCGGTCCTACACAGCCCCAACCTCGAAGAACAGTTATGGGCTGTCCAACGGGCAAACGACGTGGCGGAGAAGCTGGGCCTCTCCTTCCCGACGTGGGAGCGGCCCGCTGCGCCTTAGGGCGCGCTCTAAAGGACCCTAATAAAGTTTTTCATCCATCCATCCATCCTCACCCGTGAACTGCACATGTTCCTCCTCACCGGGACATTGTATGCCTACTCATTTCTCTGTCGGACCCTTGTCCTCAATTCGTGCTGCTGTATCGACGGGACAACGCTGGACCTCATTTAATCTAATAAGCTGTATTGGTTTCCTTACTGGCATTACTGCGTATTATCATGCCTTTCTTCGTTTTCTTTTTTGGGGGGCGCACAATAGTGCCACCGTGAATACTGTATGTCGATATCTCTTTATCCCATTGTGTTTTCAATAAACAATAATTCGGCAGAACCTATCGACGATACCTTTTCAATGAAGGCGAAAAGCCTAGCGCTTGCGGAGAGCTATTCGCTTTATTAAAAGAATGGTGCGCTTGCAGAAATATATCTTCTGCAGTGATGCGACTACTACGCACATCTGCTTCTACCATACCAATGAAAACTAGCTCTTTCAGGTGATCGTCGCCTGATGAAATATGTTTAGCCACGCGGTGCTGAGTGTTGTGCAATACGGTGGTTAGGGCGGCTTTGAGTACATTGTCAGGCATTTAGTTGCCTTTTGTCACTTCTTCTAGCGCAGCCACCGTAGAAAGATGATTTCTGTATCGGAATGATTGAGAGTGAGTAACCTTTAGGGTGACCTGGGCAGACGCGGTCAAGGGCGCGCCAACGCGCGGGGTCTACACAGTAACTGCCTCAGAACCGCGAGGTACAAATAACATAGACAATGAGATTATTGCAGAAATAAAACGTGAGAACGCCATGCTCAGGTGCCTAGTACAACAGCTAACCCAAGAGGTACACGAACTGAGAAAGGTCGCACCTCCCGCACAACCCCCTAGACGCACTCCCGTCCGCACACCTGCTCCGAGAAACAAAGGCGAGGAACAGGACAAAGCAACCCCACAGGCGAGAAAACGAGCCGTGCAAGGCGAAAACATAAACCGCACCGAATAGGCGAGATCAGAAATTAAAGCCATGCTTACCAAACTGCAAAGCGCAATGGGCAATCTGTCTGCCACCATATCCGGCCTCACAACTACGGTGGTCAAGCTCGAGGAATGTGCTATGCGGGCGCCGTCGCTGTCGCAATAACCACAGCCGAACGCGCGAACTCATAATATAAATCCCGTATTCCCAGATGTTCCCATGGTGGAACCATCCCCTACGCACCGCTCCAGTTTCTCAACAGCTCTTTATTTAAGACTCCAGGATGGCCCGACACGATGAAGAGCTATTGGTGTGGCAGTGGAACTGCAGAGGTCTAGCCTGGAAAAACTGGTCCTACAACAATTCGTAAGAAACATCCAAAACACACCCGATGTAGTAATGCTGCAAGAAACTGTGGGCGCGTCAGCTAACATCCCAGGCTACCGCGCCCTCGTCCCTAAATTCCAAAACGATAGGGGCATCACCACACTAATCAGAAAGGGCTTAGTACCCATAGAACATGAGATATGCCTGCAGGCCGAGCATATAATGATAGAGATTATTCCTAACAGAACGCAAAAGAATGGCATTTTTCTACTGAACATATACAGTAACCCACACAAAAAACGGCAGCGTTTTCTCTCCGTGCTCAGAAAGGCAGCCGAGCTTGCCGGCCTGAACCCGCTAATAGTGGGTGGCGACTTGAACGCTCCATGCCATACCTGGTGACAAGGCCACACCACAACCAACGGCAAGCAGTTATGACAGGACTCGCAAGACTTGGAATATACGCTCATCACGAATCCGAGCGCCGCAACGCGAATGGGCAATTCGGTTGCAAGAGATACCACACCTGACTTAACGATTATCCCAAACATCGAGAGGGCTACCTGGAGAAACACCCTAGAAGACGTAGGTAGCGACCACATGGTCATGGAGATCACGATCCCCCAAGCAGGAACCATCCTCCCAGTCAATAGCTTCAAATGGACAGACTGGGGCAAGTTTCGGAAGCACCGGGATATCAGGCTAGTCCACATGGAACGCGGACCTGGTCCACATCCACATGGAACGCGGACCTGACCAGAGATGTCGGGGAGGCCACGCAAACCATCACTCCCGAAATCCTGACGGAGAAGATCAACAGTCGCCTCGTCCACCTCAGGGAAGCCAAGAAATGCGTACAAACCCGATGCCAAGGCCAGCGTCTCAATCGACAGGTACGGCAAAAGATAGGCGAACTTAACAAATAAATCAAAGAGCACCGCAAAACCTTGAGCAACCAACAGTGGGACGAAGTCTGCAACGCCGCGGATGGCCAACTCCACAACGGAAGTGCGTGGTGACTAGTGAGGCACCTGCTGGGCGAAACCCAAAGCAATTGCAAGCAAAGAGCCCACATGCAGAGACTTCTGCACAAAGAGAAATGGGCGGCGAGCGAGAAGCAAATCGTCATGACACTCTGCGACAAGCACCTTCCGCAACGACCGTCGGTCGAGCACGGCCTGTACACTGGCAGTCCCACTCCCACGTTAGATTAAGACTTTAGGAAGGCGGAAATCAGAACGGCACTCCAAGGACTCAACGGCAAGGCAGCTCCAGGACCGGACAGGGTTAACAAAACACTCAGAAACCTGGACGACAGATCTGTCACCTAACTCGCGGGCTATGTTAACAAGTGCTGGAAAGAAGGCCGCATCCCGGAGCAGTGGAAGAAGTCCAAGGCTATCCTCATATCCAAGCCCAGAAAGCAGTTGAACTTGGAGAACCTAGGCCCAATCTCTACCACGTCGTGCGTGGGTAAGGCCTTGGAACACGCCTTCCTGAACCATATCAACAGCCACCTAGAAGAGACGGAAGCCTACCCCCCGCCCCCACCATGATAGGCTTCCGATCCCGCCTGTCAACGCAGGACGTCATGTTACAATTGAAGAACCAGATCCTTGACGACAAGTCAAGAAACACCAGAGCCATCCTAGGGCTAGACCTGAGAAAAAGAGAAAAACCCGGGAAAAACAACGTCGCTCGCGAGTCGATCCTGAAACAAGTGTCTACTCTGAACCTGGGGGAAAGGGCCTACAACTACGTGAGGGACTTTCTGACTGATCACAAAACCACCCGGATGGTTGGCGACCTAGAGTCTGAAGAACGTACCCAGGGAAGTGCAGGTACTCCCCCAGGGCTCATTTATATCTCCGCTTCTTTTAAACTTGGTCATGCTGGGTCTCCCCAGCAAACTACGGGAAAGCGATAGAATCCACCACGCTATATACGCAGACGATATAACGATTTGAGCGGACTGCGGCAGTGACGGCGAAATTGAGAACGCACAACAAATGGCCATTCACAAAGTCGAAGAGTATCTCCAAGGAACAGACCTCAAATTCTCCCCGAGCAAGTCCGAACTATTCCTATACCGGCCCACGCGTAGAGGCATGCCACCAAAGAGCTACACGGGACCCCGGGAGTACGAGGAAATCGGCCTGTACACCCAAGACGGAAGTGCAATCCCCAAAGTAAACAAGATCAAAATACCCGGAATTATCATTGAGACCAACGGAGCTAACGGTGAAACCGTGAGGAAGATTGAAGGCGAAGTCACCAGTGTCACGAGACTCATAACGAAGATAATCAACAGACTGACGGGCAGGTACGAAGAGGACGTCATTCGACTGATCCACTCCTTCGTTGTCAGCCACAACGCCTACGTAGCCACCTACCACAACTGGTACGTCGCGGAAAAGAACATCAACACGCTCACAAGGAAACCGTACATAACAGCACCGGGCCTCCCGGAATCGACGAGCACCGAGCTCCTGGCCTATTTGGATATACACAACACCCTGGAGGAAATAGCCGAATCAGAACGCATCTCGCCGCTCGAACGCCTGTCGACCACCACGACGGGAAGGTACATTACGAACAAGCTCGGCATAACGTACCACAACCAGCACGGCCACAAAATGAAAATCCCCAAGAAAATCAGAGACACCGTTACGGCGACAACCATCCCAAGAAACGTGCAACCCGATTACATCCGAGGCAGAAGAAAGGCAAGAGCCGAGGCTCTGCTCCGTTCATTCGTCAGGGAGAGAAACGCGTGCTTTGTCGACGCAGCCGAATATCCCAATGGCCAAACATAGGCCGCCGTAGTCATACACACAAACTCCAAAATAAGAATCGCATGCAGTGTATACAACAAACACTCGGAAATAGCGGAGGAAGCAGCAATCATGCTGGCCCTCACAGAAGAGGAATGCGAAGTCGTACTAAGCGACTCGCTAACGGCAGTAAACAATTACGCCAAAGGTAGAATCTCCAAGAAAGCTCTGTCCATTCTGGCCAAAGTGGGCAGATCCAAAACCACGAGATCGAGGATCATATGGTTCCCTGCGCACGTCACCACGGAAGGCGACGCGCTCCTGAATCTAAGCGAGACGGCGCACTGTACGGCGCGACACATGAGTCTCCGCGCCAAACAGGGTAACGTCTCTCGCACGATACCGAACGTTCCTCGCGCGGAACGGGACAGGCTCACTAGATACAATGGCATAATCAGTGCATATCTAAACGCCAGAAGGATATGCCCACCGCTGAGTCCCAAATTGAACAGGAGGCGGGCCGTCGCCTCGAGACACCTCCAGACGAACACCTTCCGTAATCCATTCCGTCTGAAGTGTATCTTCCCAGATAAGGATGAGGACCACACGTGCAAATTCTGCCAGGGAAGACCACTACAATCATCATCATCATCATCATCATCATCATCATCATCATCAGCCTGGTTACGCCCATTGCAGGGCCAAAGCCTCACCCATACTTTTCCAACTACCCCGGCCATGTACTAATTGTGACCATGTTGTCCCTGCGGACTTCTTAATCTCATCCGCCCACCTAACTTTGTGTCGCCCACTGCTACGCTTCCCTTGCCTTGGAATCCAGTCCGTAGCCTTTAATGACCATCGGTTATCTTCCCTCCTCATTACATGTCCTGCCCATGCCCATTTATTTTTCTTGATTTCAACTAAGACCTCATTTACTCGCGTTTGTTCCCTCACCCAATCTGCTCTTTTCTTATCCCTTAACGTTACACACATCTTTCTTCTTTCCATAGCTCGTTGCGTCGTCCTGAATTTAAGTAGAACCTTTTTCGTAAGCCTCCAGGTTTCTGCCCAGTACGTGAGTACTGGTAAGACACAGCTGTTATACACTTTTCTCTTGAGTTATAATGGCAACCTGCTGTTCATGATCTGAGAAGCCTGCCAAACTCACCCCAGCCCATTCTTATTTTCCTGGTTATTTCAGTCTCATGATCCGGATCCGCGGCCACTACCTGTCCTAAGTAGATGTATTCCCTTACCACTTCTACTGCCTCACTACCTATCGTAAACTGCTGTTCTCTTCTGAGACTGTTAAACATTACTTTAGTTTGCTGCCGATTATTTTAGACCCACCATTCTGCTTTGCCTATCCAGGTCAGTGATCACGCATTGCAATCGGTCTCCTGAGTTACTAAGCAAGGCAATATCATCAGCGAATCGCAAGTTACTAAGGTATTCTTCATTAACTCTTATCCCCAATTCTTCCCAATCCAGGTCTCTCAATACCTCCCGTAAACACGCTGTGAATAGCATTGGAGAGATCGTATCTCCCTGCCTGACGCCTTTCTTTATTGGGATTTTTTTGCGTTCTTTATGGAGGACTACGGTGGCTGTGTAGCCGTTATAGATGTATTTCAGTATTTTTACATACGGCTCGTCTACACTCTGATCCCATAATGCCTTCATGACTACTCAGGCTTCGACTGAATCAAACGCTTTCTCGTAATCAATGAAAGCTTCATATAAGGGTTGGTTATATTCCGCACATTTCTCTATCACCTGATTGATAGTGTGAATATGGTCTATCGCTGAGCAGCCTTTACGGAATCCCACCTGGGGTCTGGTTGACAGAAGTCTAAGGTGTTCCTGATTCTATTTGCGATTACCTTAGTAAATGCTTTGTAGGCAACGGATAGTAAGCTGATCGGTCTATAATTGTTCAAGTCTTTGGCGTCCCCTTTCTTATGGATTAGGATTATGTTAGCGTTCTTCCAAGATTCCGGTACGCTCGAGGACATGAGGCATTGTGTACACAAGGTAGCCAGTTTTTTAAGAACAATCTGCCCACCATCCTTCAACAAATATTCTGTTAACTGATCCTCCGCAGCTGCCTTCCCCCTTTGCATAGAACCCAAGGCTTTCTTTACTTCTTCCGGCATGACTTGAGGGATTTTAAATTCCTCTAGACTATCCTCTCTTCCATTATCGTCGTGGGTGCCACCGGTACTGTATAAATCTCTATAGAACTACACAGTCACTTCAACTATCTCATCCATATTAGTAATGATATTGCCAGCTTTGTCTGGCAACCCGCCATGGTTACGCAGTGGCTATGGTGTTAAGCTGCTGAGCACGAGGTCGCGGGATCGAATCCCGGCCACGGCGGCCGCATTTCGATGGGGGCGAAGTGCGAAAACACCCGTGTACTTAGATTCAAGTGCATGTTAAAGAACCCCAGGTGGTCTAAATTTCCGGAGTCCCCCACTACGGTGTGCCTCATAATCAGAAAGTGGTTTTGGCACCTAAAACCTCATAATTGAGCTTTGTCTGGAAGGACCAGCAACACTTAAGCACATGCTGTTACAGTGCAATGTAGTTATAGGAAGGACGGCAGTTGTTCCGGAGACCGTGTCGTCGAGGTGGGCCGCCGCTCTGCGCAGCTCAGACCTCGGAATCCAGTCCTGGGCAGTCCAGCAAACCCGTGACGTGGCGTTGAGGCAGGGCCTTGACGTTCCCCCGTGGAAGACCTGAGCCCGGGTTGCGTTAAACATTGCCGGACGTACAACAAAGTTATATCCATCCATCCATTTCTCTCTCCTCTCTCCTGTGTCACATTACTTAGAACGGTTTCGCAAGAGCCCATCCGTACGCAGGTCACTTTTATGCCATAAAAGCAGGAATGTAATGGAAAAATTCGGATGAAACGCTAATGAAAACGCGCGTGGTATACTTTCTCTTTATCACGGAGCATTTGATTATCGCTTCCCGAATGCTTCGCATCACATCGATTCCCACGTGTGCGTTTCATTTGCATAATATTTGTCGACGGTGAAAGTCGTACTGCCACAAGAACCGGCTGAAAAAGCGAAGGAAAGCTGCTCTCTTAAAAATTATTACAGTGCAATGCATGTGTTGGAATATATTAAAGCGCAGTCATTGCGAAACATTTAAACGTACACTATGCAAGTAAATGCGGTGCTTACAATTTTGTTTATGTGCACAGGTCACAACTATAGTTTCATGCAAGTTTTTCATTCACGTGCTTCGCCATTCAAGAGCGATACCTGAACGAAAACACCAAATAGGTCGAATACTCGAATCAACGAATAGCTGTCAAGAGGACGAACACGTTGTTTAATGAGTTTCGAGAGAAGCATGCTGACGAGATGACTATACACAGGAAAGTGCGACACATACTGCGCAGACTCATTCAAGGGCTGCACTTCCGCTTCTCGATTTTGACGAGGTGCGGCCTTTAAACGGCACTAGGCCATTTGGTACAATTTTTACGAATACGAGTTGCGGGAACTTGCACGCCTTCCCACCGAACACCTTCCTCGATTTGCTTGCTGCGGCGAGCTGCTCTTTCTGCTTTAGCCATCTACGTACGCAATTGTCGACGCCGAAGTTACGGCCATCTGCTCGCTCACTGTGCTGTACGCTCGTCGTTCGCGATAACCTTGAATCTAAATGCAGCGTGGTACGCCATCACATACTTCGTCACCATTGCACACTCCCGGCAGTCGGCAGATCAGTCAAAAGAGCTGGCTGAGCTTTCTGCGAAAACTAGCCGCACTAATAAAACATGGCGCCGGAAACTCGCGCGCGGCCATGGAGGAATATGGAGGAGCAGATCGCGTCCGCCTTCCAAACGTCAGAGGTCACGGTGTCAGAGGCCACGGTGTCAGAGCTCAGAGAACTGCTTTCGCCGTCTAGGAGTCGAGCGCGAAAATTTGCTGATGCGTGCGAGGGCATCAGCGCATGGGACACTAATGCTTCTCGGTTGTGCTATCTTTCTCAAAGTTTTTGTCTGCCGAATAGTGGGTGCGGTATATACGCCGTTGCAGGAGGTCGCGGGATCGAATGCCGGCCACGGCGGCCGCATTTCAATGGAGGCGAAATGCGAACACCCATGTCCTTAAATTTAGGTGCACTTTAAAGAACCCCAGGTGGTCGAAATTTCCGGAGTCCTCCTCTAAGGCGTGCCTCATAATCAGAAAGTTGTTTTGGCGCGTAAAGCCCCATAATTTAATTTTTTATATACACCGTTGTTACCTTTACTCGACATTGTGCGGTATCTAAACATATCTAGGAATTCTTCACCCTTACCGCTCCTCCAATATGCGAAAAGTGCGCAGGCTGTGAGAAGTGAAAATTAAGAAGGAAATAAAGTTTTTGTAGAAACCAACCAAGATGATTGTCAAGCTAAACGTATAGCTCATGCAGACTGCTAAATAATACGGACACATTACCAATACTTTCGCAGTCTGCTAGCGTCGATAACGGTGCTTGGTGAAGGCGGCGCAAGCTGTCCGTGACGTGTTTTCCTAGACGACGTGGCGATGACGACATCAGCGGTGCAACTACAAAGTCAGCATGAATGGCGCGGCATGCGTCCAACAGAATTAATGCGAAATGCAAACAGCCCGTGTACTTTGCATTGGCCGCGAGGTAAAGAACCAAATATGTCGAAATTCTTCCGGACTCCCCGACTATGACATGCCTCATAACCATATCGTGGTTTGGCGGGTATGCCACATGCGTTTATTAATGTGAAAGCCTTATATGGTTCCTCAGGAGGGAAATCCGGCTTTGTAGGTTTTCTTAAAGTGTCATCGCGGTCTTTACGAAAACTAGCACATTTTCCGACAAACTTTGTTTGCGTATGTCGTATGTGTGTTTCCGAACAGATAGTACCTTTGGGTTAAACTTATGCAGGAGTTCTTTAATGTTCTCGAGATTGTGGGAGACCTCTGACATCCAAATGGAATACTTGTGTATCCATGTTGAATGCGGTTTTGGCGCTGTGTGTTTAAGAAAGACGAGTTAACACAAATAGCTCGTTCCGGGCGCCGCGACGTCGTGTTCTTATTGTTCGGAGTGATGGCGAGAATCTCCCGGCTCCTTAGGCGCAGGCGACGTCGTGTAGTCGGTTGTTGTGTCCATCGCCTCTTGGGGGACGCTGCACACGCGCTCTAGTGGGCGCTATGTTTGACGTGAAGGCCGGAATACGTCGAACGAGGCTTTTGGTGCCACCAGCCTGGAGATACATGGCCGCTTCTGCTGATGCGGCGGAGCAGCGCTAGCCTGCAGCTGGCGGGGCGGCGGATGGCATCACTGCCGGCCGTGTGTGGGCCGAACAGCCACCGGACGCTGTTGTGACGCTGCTCCCCTATTACGCCACTTCAGAAAAGCTGTTCTTTGGCAGGCATGCTACCCGCCTGCGTGCCTCCACCAAAGACATCTTTTCCTTGACTTTGACTGTCGCGATTTCTTTTTCCTTCGTTGAGGATGGGCAAGACCTCGAGTATGAGGCGTGCTCCAATCGCGGTTCATGTAGTGTGGAGTATTCTCGCAATTCTCAGATGGGTGTGCTTGGGAAATACATTTAGCGCACGTCTTGCGGCCTTGGCAGTTCTGTGAACTGTGACCAAATGTTTGGTAATCAAACCATCGGAAAAGATTGGTGATGTATGGTCTGAGCCGGATCTTTATGTGCCAGGCTCAAGGATCTCGGGCAGCATACTTGATCGGAAAGTTACAATGAGGGGCTCTGTTTCGATCTCTGCTATCGCACCTGGTATTAGTTATCTGATTGCATTTTGATCACTACAGCGCTCTTGTAGTTCAGCTTCAGTCAACACCATCAGATCAGCACCGGAAACGATTCCACGCGTTGTGTTCATAGTGCGGTGCGGTGTGACTGTCACTGGGAGATGCCCGAATAACACTAGATTAGACAGCTTTTTGTGCTGTTTCATTGCGCGGATATCCAGAAGGAGATTACCGCTTGCCAACTCTGAGACCTTTTAATTGGGCAAAAGCTTCAATATATTTGCAACCATAAAAGGTAGGACCATTCTCACTGTCTTTCCTGTTTTCTCAGAGTGTATAACATGAAATGTTGGTAATTATTCAATTTGTTTGCCAAAAAAACTTCAAAACTTCTTTGGTTCGCTCTCGTTTCTGAGGGCGATCAGGGAGCGGGGAAATGAGCTTGCCATATGTAAAGGTGAATTGCTCGGTAGCAACGCCAGCCCCCCACCGTGGAGCCCAACACGGTGACGCTGCGGGACCTGGAAAAGACAGGTCCTGTAGACGCCACTGTTCACCACTACTATAACCAAATGTGGTATACCCAATGTTGGGTACCTACGCAAGGTAAACCTTTGCCGCCCGGAAGTCCTGAAGTGAGACGGGAATAGAAGACAGGAAAAATGAAAAGGCGAGAGAGAAACACGAACACTGAACAGGAGTACATGAAAAGGTGACTGCGAATTTCCACCGGGAAGGTCATTCTGGAGGCGCCGTCTTTGTGAAACAGAGGCCAAAGAGGTGTGTTGCCTCCGCTGCGGCCTAAAGGTCTGAACGCCCAGCATCGGCTGAACCCCCAGGATCCTACTTTCCCCAGTCACGGCTAAGTAGAGCATGCGTAGATGCGGGAGGGTCCAACCGTCGTGTGCTCGGGTACGTGGTGTCGCCACACATGAACCGCCTGTTGACGCAAACGCCCTTGCGGGGATCTGTGCCTTCTTTTTATGTATCTACTTCTCGCGCCTCAAATATTCCTTTGGCCAGGATTCTGTGGGCCTGCAATGTGCAATCACACGAAATGTACCTATTTCACAAATATGTGCCCGCTTTCGAAGCAGCACTGAAATCTATTTCGTAACCTATTTTTATAAATGGTAATGTTCTTTTTAGTTGATACATGGTAAACCGTCATCGTATAACATGTGTTTCTTTCCTTAATGTTAATGTATATAAGTCCGCCTGAATGTATGTAACAGTTACCATATGGACTTTCAGAAATCTCATTCCTTTTTTGTTTTGGTATAAGTTGTACTTTCCTACGCTATGTTATGCTATATATCACACAGAGTGAACCTATTTCTTGTACACACCCAAAAGCGGTGTATGCTTGGCCGGTTGTGTGTGTGTGTGGTAAAGCAATTGCCACGTGCACCAGTGGCATGACCAGCAATTTGTTATTGGGCTATTTAATAAAATTCATGGATTGATTGATTAGTAGTAGCAGAAGTAGTAGTAGTAGTAGCAACAACGAAAACAGCAGCAGCAGCAGCAGCAGCAGTAGTAGTAGTAGTAGTAGGAGGAGGAAAAGTAGTAGTGATATTTTTCTTGTTTATTCTAACCTAGCAGTATAACCAATGCCTTGAGCAACTGCGCCTGTCTACTGACCGCCCCATCACTGTTGCGCATCGATATAAATTTGATAGTTTGACGTAGTAGTTCTGCGGAAACCCGCAAGGTGGAGAGAAGTAATGAATAAAGGAAATTAAGACATCCACCCGTTCGTAGCTATTGCTACAAAGGAAACCCATACGGATTCCTCGAAAGAAAGGCCTCATAGTTGAAGAAAAATTCGTCCTGGTCCGGGACTCGAACCCGGGACCACCGCCTTTCCGGGGCAGCCGCTCTACCATCTGAGCTAACCAGGCGGCTAGCAGATGGCAGGGCGAAGTCGAATTTGTCGACAACACGAAGCAAAGGCAAGAGTTTGACGTAGTAGTTCTGCGGAAACCCGCAAGGTGGAGAGAAGTAATGAATAAAGGAAATTAAGACATCCACCCGTTCGTAGCTATTGCTACAAAGGAAACCCATACGGATTCCTCGAAAGAGGAATCCGTATGGGTTTCCTTTGTAGCAATAGCTACGAACGGGTGGATGTCTTAATTTCCTTTATTCAAATTTGATAGTGGTGCACGAAAAAGGACAATCAGGAATACCAGAGAGATAAAGTGTGACTAGAAGTTATTATTTGTCTAATTTGCGGTGCTATTGATCTTTAATGATTACCTTGAAACCCAGAACGAAATACTAGTTTCTCGTTTGCTTTTTCATGCGCAATTCAGGCACGTAGCCGCTCCATGTTCCTTTGGGCGATAATGTTTGCCCGCCGTTCGGATGGACAGTGCTATCGCCTGAGTAAACAGGCACGAGTCGCGGCGGTTGCTGATTGCCTCCCGAACGCCACGATGGCACCCAGGGGCAACGTCGAAGTGCTGCTTCAAGATAAGCGGTGAAGGTTTCACTGTCGCAGTGTTCTGTAGCCGTGTGAGCGCCGGGTCCCTGCATCCAGTTGTCGCCATGCCTCCACAAGTTCATCCATACACTGTGTTCGGGTTTTCCGAAGACCTCGACTGGTGTACCCTGCACTTCCTCAGACCCGTCGACGACATCAGGGTGTGCAGTGCATGCAGAGTGGTCGCCAGGAAGAGCGCTTTCCTTGCATGTCGCCATGTTCTCTGTGAGCACTGCTATGAGCAATTGAAGGCCCGGGGCCACATCTGCGTTCTGGAGGGCGAGCTCTGTCCAGAAAACGAAGTCCACTGGAGGGAGTTTCCCCTGGAGAAGATGATGAAGAGTGAGGTAGGCGATGCGCGACGCAGACTTTCATATGTGTGGTTCTCATGGGCTATTGACTGGCTTGGTTGCTAGCCTTGTCTTGAAAACTCTCAACAAGTAGCCTCGATGTCGTGTAAGGCTGCTTTACTGTATCGGTCTGGCCGCACGCGCATGCGTACTACACGCATATCCCGAAAGATGCTTTTGGTAGAGTGTTCCACGTCGCCTATGATTGACCAACGTTGAAGTAAATGATGGCACATGAACGGTAACATGTAAGTACTTTCATGGGAATGGTCGCACCTCACGGTATGCCTTTCAGCGTGAAGAGGAGGGGCGCATCTAGTGTAGCATATTTATTTATTTATTTATTTATTTATTTATTTATTTATTTATTTATTTATTTATTTATTTATTTATTTAAAAATACCCTACACGCTGACGGAGCATTGGGTAAGGGGGTTTAGTTATTATAACGAAAGCACAAGCAAGCTAGTTAGGAACAGGGTTACAGAACAAGTGAACATCGATACGCAAGGCAGTCTATGCTGGAAAATACAAAACAAGGATCCAATACAAGCGAAAAAAATAAAGAAAGAAAACGCATCACAACAGAATATGTTTGTGATATAGGCACTATACGAGCACTTGAGTGCAAGTGAAGAAGAAAATACAACGCATCACAAAATAAGCAGATTAAGAACTAAAACTATGAATCCATGTTGCAGCGCTATTGCAAAAAAAGGTACCTCTGCGTCGTGGCGAAACGTATTGAGGTTATTATCAGAGGCGATGTCTTAGGGAAGATGACTCCACATATGGATGGCCTGTGGAAGTGCGGATGTGTTAAAAGCGTTCGTGTTACCAAATATATATACGGTAACATATATATATATAATATATAATATATATATATATATATATATATATATATATATATATATATATATATATATATATATATATATATATATATATATATATATATATATACCAAATATATATACGGCGGTTATATACGCGCCGGCAAAATTCTCTGTTTTTCTAATAAAGAGCACTCTCTCTCTCTCTCTGTTACCAAATGTTCGCATGAAGCTGAGGTGATTACGTAGCCTGCGCGACGTGAAAACGGGGCGTTCGAGGTGTAACAACGCTATTTTATTTCTGTAGACGTACTTGTGTCCCACACAAAGGCGAGACATTTCACGGCGAATGGCCAATGGTTGAAGGAAATGGTCGAGCTTGAGCTCAGTCACACTTGAATGATTGTCGTGGATCCTCCAAATATAATGGGCTGCTCTGTTCTGAACTTTAAAAAATGTTAATTTTTTAATGAGTGGAAGAAAAACAAACGCATGAGGCGCATTCAAGCTGTTGGTGGACGAAAGCTAGAATAATTTGCGAACATTAGAGGGAAAAGGACGAAGGTTGCTGCATAAACATCCTAATGTTTTTGAGCCTTTCGCCCAGGCACCAGAGAGGTGATCATAACAGGAGCGGCCTAGAGTAAGGTAAACGCGAACATATCTTTAGGATGATGATGATATTCGGGACAGAATTTCTCCTTGTATGTGGCAGAAAAATTTGAAAACCTCACACGTGCCTCCAAAAGAAATAATTTTGCATTTGTTAGTAGTTAGGGTCATGAGCAAAGCGTTACACCAGATAGAAATAATGTTAAAATCGATTTGAATGGTCAGGTGGTCCCGGGGCGGTATCTTGATCTGGATAACTTGCAGTCCTCAGCAGAGATGCTAACACTTGATACGTTATTTTGCAGGCCATTTATATCGATCAAGAAAACGAGAGGGCCTAGAAAGCTGCCCAGAAGAATGCCAGAAGAGACGTAGGAAGAGTGAGAGCAGGAATTATTAACCGTCGTGAACTGCTTGCGAAGGGAAAGAAAATTCCTAAGCCATGATAATGTGGGGGAATCTAATCGAAGGCCAGATAATTTAGAAATAAGGCGGCAATGGGCGACAAGATCAAAAGTTTTGGCAAAATCAGGAAAGATGGAATCGGTCTGTAGGCCATTGTTCACGTTAGAATGAAGGACAGAGGTGAATTGCAGTAGCTGTGTTTTGCATGAGATGTCGTTCCTGAATCCGTTCTGGCTTGGAACGAAGAATTTATTAGCCTCCAGGTGATTGCAGACGTGGGAGACGATTATACACACCAGAAGTTTACAACATATGCATGTGAGCGACATGGGATGGTAGTTTTCAGGGGAATTCTTATTTCATGATTTTAAATATGGGTATTACGTTAGCAATTTTGCAGTCGTCTTGCAGTAATCAAGATATTAGTGACTGTCGAAAGTTGTGGTTTATTATGACGCTGGATATTAAATGGGTATTTTTTAGAATTTGAAGTTAATATCATCGATACCCGTTGATGAAGATACCTTGAGCTGCTTAATTTGATGTGATACCATCCACCGGAATTTGAATAGGCTGCATGTCTTGGTAGTTGACTTCAGGTGCATATGGCACGTCAGAATGATCTTCGCGAGTGGATAAAGCGAAATACGAGTGAATAAAGTATATACTACGGAAGGAAGGGGTAAGGTACATCACGCTCCATTTTGTCAATGAAATATTTAGAAGGTGGTGGACAAAACTGGGCAAGCCGTGGGGATCGCCGATAAAACACCGCACGAACCGACTTTTGAACTATTTATCTCTCTCGACAAAAGCTAGCAGAATTTATGTGTAGAACGCTAAGAACCCCTAAAGAGCACGTAGTGAAACACGAAAACGCGTAACAGATGACCAAATTTGCTTTGAGCGTAAGAACTGCAAGTGCCTTAGGAGCCCGCTCATAGCGTTCACGAAGTCTGTAATACTTTTCAGGTGAGTTTCTGCCCAATTAAGTGCTATGTGTGAAGACTTCAGAATAACAAAATGCGTTCTGAAATTGCCCATTGTCTTTGCGGATTTACAGCTTCGTAGCTTCGCAGCTTCACAGTGCTTCACAGGGCTTTTTAAGTATGCCATCCCGACTTATATGATATATGAGTTTACAAGGATCTCCCCATGGCTGATATAAAGCGAAGCATTTCGAAGCCGTGTTTTGTGTGCTGTGGTTATTTATATTATTTTTGTGCGCAGATGAGGAATTTATAGTTTGCGCGTCGACGGAGAAGATATCTGGAAATAGGTTGCTCTGGTGATCACAAGTTCTGTGGAGAGCAGGATACATGCTGTCATCCATCGCAACTGTCCGGTGGACAACTATGATCGGTCGACGGTAGTAAGGTATTATGTCCGGCGTTGCATGCTGTCTGATAGTGGCATACGCGACAAAAATCAGAAACGTTACCAACAAAGTTTACATACAGCTGTGTTTTTCACTGTCACGCTTGCGTTGTACTTCAAGGTGCTGCCCTGCAATAGCCACTAAAAACACCTACCATTCAAAGAGTCAACAGCTTCCAGAAAACAACAATGAACACAAACACACGAGCAATATTTCTCAATATAATATACACATATCTTCAAGACCCTTTCTCAATTTTGTCTTTTTTAGAAGAAATTATTGTGTTCTACATATACAACGCTTAAACTAAAAGAAACGTTTTCTTTGTTAACACAGCTAAAGATTATACAAAGCACATTTTTTGTTAAGCATAGGAAATTTTGGTGCGACAAAAGTATTCTATCACATTATTTTAACGTCAGGAATGTTCGCCGCGGTTTCTAATTCTCTTCTATTCTGACAGGTGAGCTGCTGGAACCGAGAGAACGGCTGCCAAGCAAGTGCGGTGGTTTCCAGCATAACTCAGCACTTTCGCCGGGATTGTGCCTACCACTCCACCTCCTGCCCAAAGTGTGCGGCGACGGTTCTTCGGCGAAACATTATCGCCCACCTGGACTCCCACTGCGCCAAGCATGTCCTGACCAGAAGGTCAGTGCCACAACCAAGCGAAGGAGTTGCGAAAGAGATGAAAGAGATCCGGACGAGTCTTCAGGGCTTAGATTCCACATTTCGAAACGCATCACACAACAATGCGTCTTTGCACTCGCAGCTTCGGGAAATTACAACTGTCCACGAAGAAATTCTCGGCCCTCTATCGACGATGGTGAATGAAATGAAGAAGGTGTCGCAGACGTCGCGAGTGGCATTAAGCGCAGTTGAAATAAGGGCCAGAACTAAAGAACAGCAGATAGCACGTTTGATGCATTTAGGTGCAAGCTTATGCACTCACTTGGACGAAATTAAAAGAACTGCCGATAAATGGTGTCATGGCAGCTCAGCCCACGAAGCGACGACGGAGCGTCAGAAACTTCTTGAGGACCTGGCAGTGCTGCAGAGCGAGCTACAGAGCGTAGCAATTAAACTGGAAGAATTGAAGAAGGGGAAGGCTCTTTGTGAAACAGCAAAAGAAGAAGGTACGGCCGCACTCCGCTTGTCAGAGGTCTCAACCATGAGCGTCTTCTTTACAGGGTCAAGATTAAGTGGCAGAAACAACAGAAATAATGGACCGTTCGGAACTATCCGTATCTTCGAAGAAGTACCGAAAGGTCCCGTACAAGTCATATGGTGCGTGAAGAGGTGGCCGTCGCGAAAGGATGATCTGCAAGCCTATAGATTCTTCGTCGAAGAGGCAGACATCTCTATTCTAAATAGAGACGTGACAAACTATATATTTATTCTTACATGTCGGACAAATGTGATCAACTTTTGTGTGTGGGACGAGCAAAAACTAGATGCTCCTCTCATTCTGTCCCCCAAAATGATTAAGGTTTGCACTGTCAATGAAAAAGTGTGTCACATGTTAAACTTCGATGAATGTTTAGGAGAACTTAAACGAGGTACCCTAAGATCACGAAGGTATTTTTCTGATTATCTTCCCGTTCGGAATTTTGACGATTGCACAAGCACTGAGCACAACCTAGAACTATGCTTCACATTTTTGTACTGACCTCTGAAATGGACTGAGATTGGCCTTAGCAAGGCGCATATGTCTGTTGCTAATCTAACCGGACCAAGGTCATTGGGGTCAGCGTAGAAGAAATCATTGCAAGTTATTAAGCAATCCTTTTCATATAGCGTCATAACCATCATGTACTAAGTGCTCTGCCAGTTAGTGTTAGGCAGTATGTGATACAGACTGCGAAAGCTCACTGTAATACTGCATAGTGACATTGCGTAGCGTTATGTTCATTGAATCGTCCTCACTCACTTTTTGACTTGGATCCATGTATTTCATTATTTGCTTACCATTCTGACCAGTGAACCTGCAAATATTCCGCCTCATCGGGGCCTTATCTCCTTGCCTACTCACCTACTTGTCTGACCTTTGTCCTGAATTCGTGCAGTTGTATCGACGGGACAATCCTGGACCTCATTTAATCAAATGAGCCGTCTTGCTTCCTTTACTGACATTACTGCGTTCTCTCATGTCTTTCTCTCTTTTTTTGCTTTTCTTCATGCGGACAAAAGTGCAGCCGTCAATTGCATATGTCGAGGTGAATTTCTACTGCTGTGTTTTCAATAAAGAATTCTGCAGAACATATCAACGATGTTTTTGAATGCTAGAGAACAGGCTAACGTACCTAGAGAGCTAATCGCTTTGTATGTTAAAGGAATGATGCACTTGTACGCGTATATCAGTCACAGCAAGGATATTTATGACGTGGTTGTTATTTCATTGTGGATTTCTCTCTGAACGTAGCCGTTAACCTACACATGTGTGGATCTAGTGCATGTAGCTCTCATGTGCCTGTTGTGACCTGCAGAGCGAGTGTTGGTGTAAAAGGCGTCTGCCATTCTCCTCTCCTACTGCCATCCTCCTCTCCCACAGCCACCTTAGCGACAGAGGGTGGCGGGAGGAAGGATGTCTTTCCCGAGCATTTAACTATGACACCCAAACCACTGGAAACCTGAAAGCTGTCCCGTGGAAGCACGTACGCCTCAAAGTGGCACAGTACTCGCCGTTCGATTTGACAGCGAACCCACCTTTCCACTCTGTTGCACCAGAGCCCGCGGCCTGTGCATCAGCGCCTTTTAAAGCGAAGCTTTCTTTGTGAACCCTCCTTGATTTTCCTGACTGAGACCAGTGCTGCTGTCTTTCAGAATTCCTCATACATAAAGGACTTAACTACGCATCCGATGGTAGGATCTGACCTCTGGCCCCCTGGTATGATTTAGTTTGCATAGGTTGATTCGGCATTGTTTACTCGGTAGTGCATTCTCAGTTGCACGATTAGAATTGTTCTGGCCACCACTCAGTCGAGTATACAGTGGGGAAGAGAAACCACGAAGATGATTGTTAACGAAACACGTACATAATTGAAACAAACCATCACACACGCAAACCCCTTAAAAAGGTGTCAAGACTAACAAGAAAGTTCATGCACCTCTGGATGTTCGCACACAAGTAAACAATTATATAGAACAGCAAGGCCTGCGAAAGGTCGCAATTAGTTGACATGTGGTACAATGCAGCTGCAATGCGTCGGTCGCGTAGCATCAGTCGCTGCTTGCTTCTTTAGGATCATTCGCAGCTCGGCCAAGGATTCACAGGAGGGGAGTAGTAGGATGTTCTTGCCTTGAGCACCATATCACCAGGACCCGCGTACACCCCAGCCTGGAGGTAGGACGGAAGCCGGGCCACCGCTGAAGTTTTGAAGTTCGAGCCCGCAGCGTGCCAGATTGCCTCCTCCGCCCGACGCTCACGACATTTTGAGGTTCGGACCTGCAGCCTAACAGCCTCGCTTCTTCCTCTCCGCACACCAGGCATGCTCTCCTCGATGGAACGAAAAAACCTTCCGTCTTCTTCTTTTCTTTTCCTCCCTCTTCCAAAGCTCGTGTGTCTTCGTGATTGGCTGTTGGTTGAACTGCACGTTTTCCGAGCTTGCGCCGAATCCCACTATTCGTTTTATTCTTTCAGAGCCACTGGCTGTCCGTCACACCAGACACCCGCAGGTTAGTCTGTATACATGACAAAAGTCCCCCTTTTCAGAAAACGTTTTTGAAGAGGGAATCACAAGAAAAAACTGCGGCGATGCGCGTGGACTCCTGAGACTTCAAAGAGTACCTGCATTAAACAGATTGAGCGACATAGAGAATTCAAGCAACGAAAAAAATCATGAACTTCCTAACGCTTGTTTCAATAGATGACGTTTACCTACTGTAATAATAAGCTCCAACATTTTACGAGCCTCTCATGTGCTCGACCTTGAAAGAATATTCCTGAAGGGCTAAAAGCCATCGAAGAACTCTGCTGTTAAGATGCTTGACCCGCGACAAATTCAATAGAGGTTGGTGTCTTGTTTGTACTGTGAATGTAGTGGCATATAGAAAAGGTGCAACTTCTCGATCACCTTTGCTAATGCTAAGCATATATTGCGTCCACAGTACGCATCCACATATTGGACAACCTGTACATAGTATCTCATTGTACCATAACATTATCACCCGCCACCTACCTTTCCCTGTATTTTCCACTTCCCCTTTCCCCAGTGAGGAGTAGCAGGCTAGAGCCACATTGCAGTGAGGAGTAGCAGGCTCGAGACAGCAGGCCAGAGGCCGACCTCTCCTCTTTTCTCTTCATTAAAATTCTACTCTCTCTCTCTCTCTTTCAATGGCGGAAAAGCGTGTGTCGAATATCGCCTGCTTCAGCGTGAAATCTTGGTAAGACGTCGTCAATTTCCGGTTTTCTACCACGATAAACGAGGAAGTTTACAACGCGTCTAGTGTTTGGCTCTCTTCATAATGCTTCAGCATGTTGATGTGGAAAAATTTAGGGGTACCGCCAACGTTCAACCAGCTGTCAAAGTTATTTTTCTTTCCAGTGACTACAAATGGTTCCTTCAATTGCATCATCTGTTTGCTTTCACTGATTGGGAAGAGCACGAGTGCGCGTTCTCCTATCTTCAGTGTTAGGCAGCAAATGTCTCGGCGCAGTGTCCTTTCCGAGTCCTCTTAGCTTTACACAAGCTGAAGTGAGCTGCCTTCAAGGTCTCTTCTAGTTGGTTTCTGAGGTCGAGGACAAGTGTGTATCGCGTTTCAACATCTTCCTTGATCGGATCTCTTGTCCAGAGATCCTTGAGTGTGACCAAGGGTCCTCCTACTTGACATCCGTATATCAGTTCTAATGATGAAACGCCGAGGCTCGTTTGGGGAACCTCACGGTACGCAAAACGAAGAGGGGTGAGATATCGATCCCAGGCTTTCGGCTTTTCTTGGCATAGCTATCGCAGCGTCACTTTAAGGGTACCGTTGAAGTGCGCCACCTTTCCATTGCACATAAGATAATAAGGCGTTGAGTTCAGGTGCTTGATCGCGAGTAAAGCATTTATTTCTCTCATCAACTCTGACGCAAAATAATATGTCTGGTCACAGAATCTCGCGTGGGAAACCGACCCTTGAGAACATCTCAACCAGCCCTTGGACTACGCTTGCTCAGTCGATGGAAAGTAGCGGGACGGCGTCCGTGATTTGTGTTGCGAAATCCATAAGAGAGAGTATATACTCGTTGCCCTTAATCAATGTTGGGCTCGAAGGGCCGACGATATCTACCGTGCTCCATTCTAATGGGGTATCAGTAAGCAGCATTCGTCCAAGTCGAGCTTTGTACACTCTACCCTTGGGAAAGTTTGTTGTGAGGCATCACACGACCTCGCCAATTTTTCAACGTCCTCTTGGATGCCGGGACAATCAAATGATCGTAGGACCCTTTCCGTGGCTTTCAGAATGCCTTGATTCCCAGACAATGAGTTGTCATGCCCAATGTTAAGGGCTTCGGGGCATAGGCACTTCGGTACCGCAGCTTGTTCGATTATTTTTCCCGGGCACATTTAATGGGCTCGGTACAATGCGCCCTCAACCAGGTAGAATGTATGGACGGATGCACATTTTCCCGGAATATTTCTTTCCGCTTTCTTTCTACAAGCTGGAAGTGTGTCTTCCTGCTGTTTTGTCCGAAAAATTTCTCTCGACAGTTTCAAAGCTCCAACGTCTAATAGAGAATATGGCTTCGAGATCTTGGCACCCACTATAACTAGAAGAGAACGGCTATCTTCTTTAGATGTGTTCATTTCACTTGGTGAACTTGCTACAGGAGTAGACGAGGACGCTTTCCAATTGAGATCTGGTTCCACGAATCGGCGTGATCCAGGAACGTTACCAATGATCAAACAATGGTCTTTCCATGCACTTTGCAACCAAAACACCGGTGAAGTACGGTGATGAATTGTTTACCTCTACTTCCGGAACAGTAGTATAATACATTGAGTGCCTAGCATTTCTGCTCCCGGTACATGAGCTCGTCGCAAGAGTATACTGTTGCTTCCTTTATCCCTCAGCTTCCACATGGTCTGTCCAAAAAGCTGCCCTTTAAACACCGGCAAGCCAAGACTTCCTCGGCCAGAGACCCAAAGCAATAAGCGAAGGCTGTTCATTTCGCTGTTTGGTATCACTTTCAAAGCCTTCCCTTGCTTCTTTTTGCTGGCAGAGAGGTATTATGCAGCACGCCGATGAGCCCTTGGCACCAGGTTCATTCCATTTGCATGATTGCACGTCGTGTCCATATTTGGGGCGATGTTCGCAGTGTCGCTGTTTTATCTTAGTACGGCAATTCGATGTGTTGCGCCCAACCTGTTTACATACGAAGCAACAGACTTGCGACTTCACCGCTTGCTCATCATCCGTTCCTTTTCAGGGCTTTGTTCCAGCTTCTCGATCCTTGAACACCAGTAAATTACGTTGTCTCTTAGCCTCGAAATGGTGATGTGCTGCTTGCGAGGCCTCATCCACTGTCTTGCACTTTCTCTTACGAAGGAAAAGCGCCAAACAACTATGGCAGTCGTTCAGGAATTGTTCTGCGACTATCAAGCCTCGAACCACATTGAACGTTCTCCCTTGGTTGGCTATTTCCGCCCAGCGGTGGAAATTGCAACTTAAACTAAATGTTTTGCAACCAAATGTGGTGCCTGCAATTTTGTTTCCATTCATGTTACGCACCATGTAGCCTCATACAGTAGTTATACGGTTGCTGCGACATACAGTTACTAGCGCGAGCAAGACTACGGAAAAAAGGTGGGACAGTACAGAGCGCCACGCTTCAATTGACAAGCTTTATCCAGAGAACATGCAGAGAGGCCATTGTGTGCTCGGTGGTGTGCTCGGTAGCATACGGTGGCCTCTGTGCATGTTTTTCCGAGTAAAGCTTGTCAGTTGAAGTCCAGCGCTCTGTCCTGTCCCGCCTACTTTCCGTAGTCTTGTTCGGGCTAGTAACTGTCACAGCAACTGCATTAGCACCGCTAGCTCAACTGTCATCGTTAATTAAAGTGTTTACGCGCCCCACAGGTCCCAACTTCATTCTTATAGAAGCTTTCATTCATTCACTGTATCATGATGAAATACCACATCAGGCGAACACACACTGTGACAAGTCCACGAATGGCTTCCACGAGGACGAAGGGGATATTTGATGCTTCTCGAATAAAGACTGGTAATTAGAGGTGTAAACAAAGAAAAGTACGACACATGCTGTATAGACTAATACAAAGGCCGCACTTTGGCTAGCGGTTTCAGCGAGGCGTGGCCCCTGCACGGGACCTGGTCAATTGGTCTGTTCTAAGCAGCAGGAAGTCCACGTATTCCCGCGGAACATTCCCCGATTTTCTCGCTTCGACGAGCTCCTCTTTCTTCTTCAGCCTCCGACGTACACAATCGTAGACGTCGAGTTTGCGGACGGATTGCCGTGCGCCTCGGCATACGCGACGCCCTTGAGCCTCGTAAGCCATCAAACGCTTCCTCTCCGTTGAGGACTGACGGATGAGCCGAAGCTGGCCGCGTTTACTGCGAAAATTTGCTATAGAGAGAAAAGATGGCACCGGCGACTTGCGTGCTGCCACGGAGGAACGCGGAGGAGCCGGTCGTGTCCGCTACCGTAAATCGGAGCTAACGGCGAAAGAAGTCAAAAAGGTCAAATAAGGAGGCTACATGCAAGCTCTGTTTGAGGGAGGTGACAGCCTTTGTAAGGGTACTTGCCGGTGACAGCCTTTGTAAGGGTACTTGCCGGTGACAGCCTTTGTAAGGGTACTTGCCGGTGACAGCCTTTGTAAGCGTACTTGCCGGTGACAGCCTTTGTAAGGGTACTTTCCGGTGACAGCCTTTGTAAGCGTACTTGCCGGTGACAGCCTTTGTAAGGGTACTTGCCGGTGACAGCCTTTGTAAGGGTACTTGCCGGTGACAGCCTTTGTAAGCGTACTTGCCGGTGACAGCCTTTGTAAGGGTACTTGCCGGTGACAGCCTTTGTAAGCGTACTTGCCGGTGACAGCCTTTGTAAGGGTACTTGCCGGTGACAGCCTTTGTAAGCGTACTTGCCGGTGACAGCTAAATTAGCGGGTTAAGCTTTGCGACAAATTAGGAAGTGTGCGGAATCAAAATGGCTAAAGACCAGCCGACAGACCATGTTTTCCGCAAGCTTTGGTGACGTGAAACTAATTACCTTTTCTTCAGTAAACTTTAGCCTCAGCAGCCACAGACACACAGCGTGTCTGAGCGGACTACGCGGCACGTTTACGTTTTTGTTGGAAAGTCTACTAGGCAGTCTTCATCGCAGCCGACTTCGAAAAACACCCTTTATGTAGTACGCACAAGTGGAAGGCAACGACAATGCTTAATGCATTCCCCTTCCTTGACGCTAGAGAATACGGCCACGAGCACGCCACTGTGTCTTCTAACTTGTTGTTTTACACGTGGCGCGCGACATGCAATAAAAGAAAGAAGTTTGATGTATTAAAATAAATAGAAAAGGCGACTAGTATAATAAAGGTGCATGTAGGTTTCGTGGGCGTATTGGTATACAACTAAATTAAACAAATTTAATAGATCGCGCGCCAACATGGCTACATCTGAGCACGACCAAAAAAAAGCAGGAATGCGTCGCTACTTCAAGCGAGATAGGAAATCAAAATGGCTACTCGCCAAATTTGGCAGTAAATAGTGGTCGAAATTTTGGTGTTGTCACCACCCTAAAACTGAGCTTGCATGTAGGTCAAAGTTCTGCTCCCGCAATCTAGTACCGGCACTCACAACATCGCCGACGCGCGCACGGGCATCAGCGCACCGAAAGTTTCATTTCTCAGTTGCATTTTTTTTCCACAAGTTTTGTCTGCCAAACTTGGGGGTGCGGCCTATACAGCGGCACTCTATGATACGGTATCCAAACGTACTTACGAATTATCCACCCTAACCGTCCACTTCTTATATGACGAGTCCGCAAGGCCAGAGAACTGGGAGAAGAATTAAATTGCTACCAACGAAAATTATTGTGAAAGTAGAAGCGTAGCCTACGCAGACCGCAAAATAATATGGACACCCTAGCAGTACTTCCGCAGCCTGCTAGCGTGGATAACGGTGCTTGATGATTGCAGCGCAAGTTCTCGTAGGCGTGTTTTACTAGACAATGTGACAATGACGACATTCGCAGGCTGACCACAACGGCCGCACGGTGACAACAAAATCGCGACAGCGTGGCGACGAGTAAGCGATAACGCCGACATGACGACAGATGACGTTTTGGCTCTTGCTCTCTAGCGTTATGCCCAAGAGACTGGGGTGCTCCATCACGTATGAGGAACTGCTTGATGCTGGATCCTCAGTGCTGCTCCTCTTCCCCCGTTCGCTAACTCATTTTCCTTTCCCCACTTCTACCACGAGCCAGCATTTTCGAAATAAAACGCTCCATCCATTCAAGTGCAAGTGACCTGTGAAACAAAGTATACGCGATTACCTTCAAATCTAAAAATGCGTATCTGCATGGAAGTGACAATCACGAGACGGCATGTCCCCTTGCCTAGAACAATGGAAGCCGACGTCCGAAGACGCAGGTCTCTCTTGTTAGGTCGCCGTTGGTCACTTCAAAGCTTCTTCTGACAACCACTCGTCTAGTTCACGAGTATTAGACATCCAAGCGAGAAAGAATCTCACGTGAAGGTGGAGGCCTGTATTGACGAACAGCGATAAAATCCCGGGCTGTCGCTGAAATCGACCTTTCGACAAGTGGACCTGTGTACGTCATGACAGCAACGGCTGCAGTTGCTGCTCTGACGGAGACGAGTCCTCCAAAATACACAAAATACTCCGGCTCTTTTCGGCTCCTTGTTTTCTTTGTCTATTTCTCTCCAGGTTGTTCCACAAGCAATACTTTGTACCTCGACGTCTACGTACTCGCTGACCTTTTTTTAACGCGCGGGCTAGTTTTGAACTGCCAAGCGTGTTCGAATACGAAACTTTTCCAAGGTAATTGAGGCCTAACTTAGCTGAAAAATTAAGCTTGAAGTAACGAGTCGAAAATACGAAAATAATGGCAGAAAGAATAAATAATCAAATACGGAAGCCGGGTAAGTCGACCGACATGCCCTCAAACTTGCACCAGCCCTTTTACGAGCAACACGAGAAAGATTATAGCAGTTTGTTCGAGCACCATTACGACTACGATAAATTACGTTAATTACGCAGAATTATGTGACCCTCTATGCTGGTGTTTATGCACAAACACAAATTTTGTGTGCTTCGCTAAACAACTGCTTCAAAAAGCATCAGATTGACAGTGCGAACAAGATGAACTCCATCAAGAGAACGACAATCAACGTCGTGGTGATTATTCATTAAAGCTTGCATCTCTCTCTCTCTCTCTCTATTTTCCATTCAATATATGATTGGAAAAGCCGAAAGACAAGCATTTCGAGCTGTTGCTAAGAAACTATCTTTTTCATTTATGTTAGCATTATGTGGACTCTATGGAATTTTTCCTACAGCCAGTATTCGGCCAAATTAAACTGTATTCGAAATTACCGGCGCTCGCACACCACTACGCTGTGCTCACATCATAACACAACGTACGCCGGCTGTGACCACCTTCTCGCCGCAACAGTACTGCGCCCTCCATTATTCTTCTCGTCTGTCCTGCTACACCTGTATTGAAAACGTGAAATAAACGCTCCTACTGGGTAATTTTTTTCTCTCACTTCATCAAGCCCGTTTTCGCGACCTTCGCTCGACATACCTTCTCCCTGGACGCATACCGAGATAAAATGCTGGATACATGGCCCTCACTTCCTTTCCCTATTGCACTACGTGCACAAAACAAATCTTATCCTCTATCTGTAACTGCGTACTTATTGTGCCTAAAGACAGGCTTCCCAACCAAAAAAAAATTTAGAAGTACACTGCGAGACGCGACGCAAGTCGCCCAACTCCAGTTTTATCCCACGCCTGCGGCGCCAACGAGATTGTCAGAAAAGCGAAATATCAGCGCTCTTCTTGGGGGCAAACACGAGTCGGCAGGATGCGATAAGGGAGCGATAGTCGCCGTGCCAAATAGTAGAGAATACGAAGTGCACAGTCGTCTGCCTACAGCATCGCTCGGACGGCGCGGTGGGCTTGTAAGCGGCGTTTCGGGGCGCGTGTTTTAGTCTGACACCATGCCACACGAGAGGGACTCGTACAAGCTGTTCGGGTTTTCGGAGGAGCTGGACTGGAAGCCCCTGCACTTCGTCCAGCAGCCGATAGACGACGCAAGAGTGTGCAGCGCGTGCGGATTCGTGCCCAAGAGAAGCGGCTTCCTGCCGTGTCGTCACGTGATGTGCGAGCCGTGCTTCGATCAGTGCAGGAACAGAGGCCACATCTGCGTCATGGACGGCGAGGCGTGCCCGGAGGCCGGAGTCCACTGGAGGGAATTTCCCGTCGACAAGCTCGTCGACAGAGAGGTATGCGATTATCGCTATTTGCGCTTCTAAGATGAAAGCTGTTTATTTAGAAAGAAACTGCCCTACTTTCGCTTTATGCCTGAACCGTTACAACGATATCACTAATGAAAGAAAGCCTTTATGGAATCGGCGCCCCAGGTTGAAACTGATTGAAAACGAAATTCCGCGATCTTGTCCGACATTCTACCGTCCGAATAAGGTCGCTTTTGTTTCAATGATAGAAATTTATGTTGCCGATATGACGTCCCTTTGTTACGCCAGCTTTTAGGGCGCAGCTTTTACGCGGTTTTCCTGCGTTGAGCGTCGGCGTAACCGAGCGAAAGAACAGGGCGAAGGCGATGAAAGACGGCTATAACGAAGAGAGCGCAAGGAGTAAAGGTGAGGAGGATGGTGCCGCCGAACCATGAGGCGGAAAGCGGAGGAGGGTATGACGAAAACCTGAGATGATAAGCGTAGTGCCACGTAAGATGGGCTCTGCGGCGACGAACGCTACGAGATGGCGCCAGAGTAGCGCACCGTCCTCCGTTCACAGATGTCATGCGCAGACAGCGTCGACCGATACCATATATGGAAACAAAGCGCTGCATGAGCAGAGGGCTTGTCTGCGGCGGCTGATGTGATAACTGATTACCCGATTATCGCGGTAGTCCCGGCAGATACCTGATTATTGGGGCAGTGGCGCCGCACTTCGCTCCGCTTGCAATGTGCCGCACGAGAGAGATTGTCCGCACCAGGCAATATATCGCGAAATGAAAACACCCTATTGAGATGCACTCAAATTTCACATTCAGGAATATCGTAATCGTCTGTGAAATTTTCATTGACTATAGGAAACCTTCTCGTGATAAAGGCTTGCGATATTAATATTTCTCGCACTTCCAGGCATTCGATGTTGCCTTCAACAACTGCTTTTTGTGTTCAACTATTCTGATACAAACCCAGTGTTAATACAACATTTCTTAATATTTTTTTAACTGCAGGTCACCTGCTGGAACAAGAAGTATGGCTGCGAAACCATCACTACAGTCGCAAGCATAGTCAACCACTTTTACGAAAAGTGCGCCCACCATTCCACGCGCTGTCACAAGTGCTCGGCGACGGTTCTTCAGAGAGACATGATTGAACACCTGGAGTCACGTTGCTCTGCCCACGTCCTGGGCAGGAAGTCCTCGCCGTCAAGTTCAGAACACTTAGGCAGAGAGGAAATACAAAACGTCCAAACAGTACTACACAACATAAAGCAATCCTTACAGAACGCTGCCACTGAAAACGAACACTTAAGTTCGAGAATCGACGTACTTGACCGAGAGCGCATCGATGCGCAGGGAGAACTGGGGGACATCATCAGGGAAGTGGCGGAGCGAATCAATCTGACACTGGCGGTTATCGAAGGAAACGTCGAAAGAGACGAAGAGGTTCAGCGGGAGTTCGATGCCCTGAAGGCGACTTTGGAAGAGCGAGTGGCCGCTGTAAAAGCGACGATGGAAGCTTTCATGCGGGAACACGACGCGCAAGCCGACCTCAGAACCAAGGCGCACAGTGACGTGGTGCGAACTGTGAGCGATGTGCACCGAGAGGTGCAGCGCATGAAATCCGAGCTGGAAGACATCCAAGCACGAGATGTGTAAAGAGTCTCTTCTTTCGAACAGCGTCGTCGACTGGCCTCTACGACCACCCTCTTAGTCTGATTATACTCATATGTTCAATTTTGTAAAGGGTGAATGTTTTTTCTAGAAAGTTCCCCCGCTACAAAGGAAATAAGCTTTCGAGAGTGCGGATTTTTTTTGCAAATCAATGCAGTTAAACCAGTGAGTATTACATGCATATATTAAAGGTTCTCTTTTTGTGCCTAGATCCTCGTTTCACATACATTTGCACTAAATTTACGTGCATATGTGTTCCGCTGTTATGCATTTAGTCCCAGCATTTCAACTAAAACAGTAGCAATTTGTCGCTGATGACAGAAAAGGTACGCTACATATTCTGGGAACATATCCGCACAAATTATCTATAAATTCTTTATAACTTCTCTATGAATTCTCTATAACAGCATTCAGAGCGTTTCTGAGAAACTAACAGCGTCATTATACGGTACTCTACCAAACGCAGACGGTCCTAAACTGGGATTACTTGCACACTAATGTTCTCCCTGGCACAGAGGTGGAACATCAGCCATAGCTTAAACAAAGAGATGCCTTTGACTACCGAATCCGCGATAACATTAAAAATGTATTGGCACTAACATTTCACTTTCTGCCTCTGAAAGCGGGCAGAAATGGCCCCACTAAGTGTCGAATCGGGTTATCGAACGTATGGTGAAACTTGCACTGCTCTGGCGTGTCGTACTCGTGCGCCAGAATCAATCCAGCTGAAGTCGTACACCGTGGCAGCGCAACATGCAGCAGGAATGGCAACCGAGCCGGTTCTTTGCTCTGGACACATCGGTTTGGATGGTGACAGGCTCTGTGCGTGCGCTTCGTGTAGGGATTAGGTCGGTGGTGCGAGCGTGCAACTATCGAATGCAACTATCGACGAGCATTCACAGCGATGCTGTTAAGGGCTACTTTCTCTACTATCGTGTCCGCGTATCCCGAAGGTAGGACGGAGATATCGTATCCCGAAGACAGGATACGGGCCGACCCGCGGCGAAAGTGACGCAAGAGTTAAGCCCTCCCCATACGTGGGCCGATCTCGAAGATAATGCAGTGTCGAACTGACATGCAGTGGAGGTGAAGCGGGCCTTAAGCACTCCCTATACGTGGGCTGTTCCCAAGAATAGTGCAATGCCGGGCCGAGCCACGGCGAAGGTGCAGTTCGCCATTAAAGGGCCCACATACACAGCTTCCCTAGTCATCCTTCTTCACAGAGTGGAAGGGCACTGAGTATTTTGAAGGCGAAAGCCTTAGATGGCTCCTGGGTCGAAAAAATTCGATGTCCGGCGTTATGGCACCAACATTAATAGGGAGTCGAAACCTCGACTTTTGGTCCTTCTCGAGCCCACGCCCTGTGGTGTTAAGGCATATTTATTAAAGACCCTCGACCTTCGGTGGAAGTCAAACCCACGACTTTTGGTGTTAACCATGGCAAATGAGGATGGATGGATGGATGGATGGATGGATGGATGGATGCGAAACTTTAATACGGTCCTGAGGTACGCGACTCAGCGCGCTGCGGGCCGCTCCCACGTTGGGACAGTCAGGCCTTGCCCGACCGCCGCATCGTGGGCCCTCTGGACAGCCCATAGTTGCACCCCGGCATCAGGGCTCTTGATAGGGGAGAGCCACTTGTCTTCATTCATTTCTTCTGTGCCTCGTAACGAGGTGCAACGCCAGAGCATATGATCTAGGCTAGCGATGTCATTGCAATGCCTGCAAGAACTAGTGGCATAGGTATCGGGTTAAATTTTGTGGTATAAAGCCGGGCTGGGATATGAGCCTGTTTGCAGTAATCTGAGGGTCAATGCCTGCGCTCTATTTAACTTCTTGTGTGGAAGGGGAAACTCTCTCCTGCCGAGATAAAAGTGCTGCGCAATTTCGTTATATGTGGTCGGTTGATCTCTATTCTCCACCGCTGCGGGCCGGCGTTTGAGTTCTCCATGGTCGCGGAAAGTGAGACCTCGTGCCAATGAGGCCATAAATTTATTTATGAGAAAGCATGAACCAGAGGCGAAGAAGCGTCAGCACGACCTGTGGTGTTAAGGCAAAGTTTATTAAGCTACAGCGAATTAAAATATAGGAAATTAAAGCCCTCGAACCTAGGACCTTTAGTGGGAGTTGAACCTACTTGGACATATGGGCGAACCGGCCATATCTCCAAGTGAACCCCTCATTGCCATCGTGAAGGTCGGGAGTCGAGCCCACTACCTCTGGTGGTAATTAGGGCGAAGTAAATTGAGGCACTGTGAATCAAGATGCACTTCATTAAGGCACTCGATCCTACCAGACTTGGTGAGAGCCGAACCCTCGATCTTAGGTGCGAGGCGAACCCGCTTGGAGATACGGGCGGATGGTTCACATCTCCAAGTTGGATTCCAATTGACCTCGTGAAGGTCGAAAGTCGAACCCACGACCTTTAGTGTTAATTAAGGTAAAGTTAAGGCACTTGAAACCAGGAACCAGCATGGAGACATGGGCGAACCGGCCTCTCCAAGTTGGATTCCATATGACATTGCGATGGTCGAGAGCCGAACACACTACATTTGGTGTTAAGGCGAAGTGAATTAAGGTATAGTTAACTAGGATAAAGTTAATTAGGGCACTCGAGCCCACGACTTTTGGTGGGAGTCGCCCCCTCGACCTTTGGTGCTAATTAGGGCGAAGATAATTAAGACAGTTTATAGAGTTATACTTAAGAAAGTCGAAAGCATATTTAGCGCCAGCAAACAAGGACGGAAGGGAAACGACAACACAATGCGCTAACTTCAACAACTCGATTTTCAGGAAGTATACCTATATAAACCATGCTGGCGCTAAATATGCTTTCAATTTACCAACACGCCCAACAAATGGCAATGCTACAATTTAAGAAAGTCACTCGAACCCATGACCTTCGATGGGAGAAAAACAAGTAATAGGAAGTATCAACGCATTCGAATGAAAATTTCAAGTAATGCAATGAATGTCTTGCAATCGCGCAGGCTTTCGCCTTCATCCTATTCAGCGTATGCTAAAATGGCTGTCGACTCTTTTTAATTTTACGTTACCTAGATGCTTAAGGGTGATAACATGGTAAAAGCCCTGCCACAAAGACACTACGCCCACAAGCTGCGATGAGCACATCTTTTCATAGATGGTCAAAAGCCTTGTGCAAACACGAACGCGCAAAGGACTCGCATCTTCAATGGACACTCACGAGAAAACTGAGTTGAGCTGTAACAGTAAATTAATTACGTAATTTACTAATAAGCTAGTAAACTCCGCCGAATTTCACTCAGTGCGCGTGGACATAAATATCCATTCAGATTCTCGCATGCTCTGTTTTTCTTTTTTTCATCATTCTTATTTTCCTGCGCTTGATTAAGCATGAGCCATTATTTTTTTTGGTCTATCATATCCACGCTTCAAAAAAATTCTATAATCTACTAGCTCTCACTCATTTATCCCAACTATGGATTTCTAAATTCTTGGCTGATGCATTGTTTTAGATCCGCCCCTTTATTGGCCAATCCCCCTGAGTGGGTAGGTGCTGTCCTACACGTCATCATCATCATCATCATCATTCATCAACCTGCGGGAGACGGCCTACATTTTTCGCCGCCCTACGTGCAAATAAATGTGCTATGTATTTCGGACTACAAACATTGACGAGGGACACTTGTGGCACGCGTAAGTAAACCGCCACCACCTCGCACAAGTAATTTTGCAACATTCGTGGATATTGACCTGCAACTTATGCAATCCTGCATCACACGTATACGTGTAATTTAACTGGACTATCAAATTCGGAAGCCAGAAGCAAGAAAACTGGCTGCTCCGGTTAGAAACATGATGAACGAATAATCTGCGTACACAATGCGCCGCGTTGTACTAGTAGCAGTCGTCCCATTAATATCATTCTAACTGCGCGGAAGCAATTAGAGTCGCGATAAAGATTAACCTCGAGGGAAGCCATCTATACTCAATCGCAGTTTATTAGCAAGGAACTTGCGCAAATCATAGCAAGCGATAGCTCGGAATAACTAATTGGTGTCGAAATTCCTACTAAATCTTACGAGAAAGCCATTTTCATTTTCAACCTAATCATCACATGTTTTGCGCTTCGAACGGGTATCGTCTTTTGGGCGCCCTAACGGCGGGCTCCGGCACTACGGGCGCCGGAGCGAGTGGCACGGCATGCTGCGGCCACGCCAGGAGATACTGTCCCACGCCTACGGAGCCCACCGCCGGAGGGCGTCGCAGTTTCCTTCCCGGTCCCAAGTGTCTCCACACGAGCACGGGCAGGGCTCCGACGGCGATGAAGGCGACCGCTCCGCCGCAGAGGAGCAGCACAGTCTCGTACGCGGGAGGTTCTTCTTCGGAAAAGGACAATATGGCTGAACCGCCCTCCCTGAGCGAAAGGACAGCCAGTACAGTTTTGCCACTGGGACGAGATTACGGCACATTCAGCCTGGTTCAGGTCCTTTAAAGACGAACTGCCGAAAGTTTACATCGGGGTAAATTAAGCTATGGATGAGTGTATAAGATTATTTAAACCTGATGGTAGCGATAAAAGGTTAGTTCATTCGGGTTTAATGGCGCAAAAGCGACTAAGGCCATGCTGCGCCAGTCACAGGACAGTATAAGATCCATTGTTACTGCAGCATTAGTTGTGTTATCTTAAACTCGATCTAGATCATTGGTTTCATCTAAAAACTCGAATAAGTTAGTGAATGGCACTAGTGGATCATCCGCCAATATTAGACAGGGTGCAAAGGTATATGTAAGTGACACAAATTTTTGAAATGTTTCCACCTCTGCGTTTCAGTGTGTGGGCATGATATAATGCTGTGGGTTACTGTAAGCGGTTCATGACATTTCACGCATGTTGGTGGGTTTTCGTTTCGAAGTAAAAAATTGTGTGTTATATGCGTGTGTACAATTCGAAGTTGACAAAACATTACCTCATAGAATCGTTCTTGATGAATGCATGATTTCCACTCGCGAAGCAGGGGCTTAGTCATATGTAACTTGTTATTTACGGACGAGTTCCATTCTTTTTGCCATTTTGATGCTAGGGCCTTACGAACCACTCGGATACTGTCTTTGTATGGAAGTGTTATGTGTTTTATGCTTCTGTGCGCTGCCATGGACGCGCTTTTATCTGCTGCTGCATTCCCTGGTATCCCACAATGGCTTGGAATCCAGCAGAATCGTACGGTTCCTTCGTATTTCTTGTTAAGTACTATGCTTCAGATATCGCCAAGCAGGGGTTCAGACCCGGAGTTTAAGTTTAGGGCTCTTAGAGCACTTAACGAGTCGGTATAAATAATTCTTGTGCTTGTCGGAAGTAATTTTCTTAACTGCCATCCATGACATAAACTTCGGCGGTAAGGTAGCGCTAAAATGGATGAGCACGTGTGTCAGTCCAGTTGTCAGCAACGTTCCTTGGTCGTCGTGTCGTCTTTTCACCATGTGTTCGTCCCTTTTAGCGCTACCACCAGTTTTAAAGAATTCATCACCAACTAGCCCAGCACCAAGTTTTATTAAGTGGATAAGAGCTCGGCAATCTTAGCAGGCCTGCATGACTGATAATTTCCTTCCACTCTCTCTCTCTCTCTCTCTCTCTCTCTGTGCCTCTCTTACCAACGTTTGAATAACACTAATCAGACAGCATCCGAGCCTCGAGCAACTCAACTAGTCAGCGGTAGCGAGGCAGGTGCCAGACCATGGACTCCGTAATTTCCGGCGGTACTCGTATTTCAAACGAAAAATGCTTCACAGTGGCTGCTTCATGTCTATACAATGATGAATTCCAATTTTTAACCGCACATTGCTTTATGATCGACTTTTCCTATTATTGATGACAAAAACAATCCATGAAATTCATCTTTTTTTTGCCACAAGATTGCGCTGTTATACAGAAAGAAACATCGACATCAACGAGCTACGACGCTGTTGCTTTTATCTGTATGTTTAGCTGGGCAAGTGTCCTTCACCCGAATTGGTCTTAGAGATGGTCAGTTCGTCCACATACATTGTGATGCCGATGTGCAGCCGTATTCGCGGCATCTGCAGAAACGGTTGTTATTTCGGTTTCATAAAATGCCCCTTGTAAGTTGTCAGTAAGTCTCTCCCACCACACCGTAGTATCACTGTTGCACCATTTCACATCTGTTATTGTAGCACTATTATTGCACTAATCTGAAACAGATTCCGTTGCTGTTTTGTACTCAGTTGTATCACATCTCACTACACTAATCTTGAAACGCATTCCATTGTTGATGTTTTGTGTTTTATTATCTATGCTATTGGACTAATATTCAAACAGTTCGTATAGTCATTTTTTGTATTATGACTATTTTTTGAAACTACCCACCTGCTTGGACCCAAGGGTCAGCAGTATGTAATAAATAAAAAAATAAAAAAATAAAAAAATACTGTTAATAAGGTATTATGCCACAAGGCATTTCCTCGCTTTAAGGGGGTCTAGGAAGTATTGGTGGTGGCGATGACGGTTGCTTAGCGCCAACGGCGTTTGGAACACCCACCTGCACGAGACAGATTGGTTGCCATCGGTGCACGCACAAGCGTAGTCCACGCAGCTTGCGCCCAGCCCAGGACACACAAGGCCGTGGTGGCACTCGATGGGCGAGCACGTCTCGTATCCGCCAACAGCGCGGTACACATATCCGGGACTGCAGACGCACCTGCGTTATGGATATCAGCGTTAGACTTGGTTGACTGAAGGATGGCAGCTAAGGCGACCGCGGTCATACTTTTGTAGCGTTTTCTTCAGACAAATGCGGCTACGGCCATGTCGGTTTTTCAGTGTTTTCGCACGAGCAAAGTTGCCGATTGCTGGCAGACTAAATGTTTTCTTACTCCTGGATGCGAAGGATGCAATGCTTTCTTTCTTTTTTTTTTTGACTAATTCGGATCCGGCCCACGTCATCAAAATCCTTGTCTTATCAAAGGGATGCTGTGGAAATTTCAACGTAGCGCTTGTGCCAACGTAGCGCGTTCTCGCTTCACCCCCAGATTATCCAGTGTGCGCTTACTTAAGACTTGTATTTTCGGTACTGCACAGATTAACTCTCCTAATAAAGCCTAATATACACATTTTGTCTGCTTTTAAAGATGATTTTGCACTGACTATTTAAGCACGATGTTCAGTGATATGTTTTGGGCATGAAAGCCATGCGCCGTCAGCCTACGAGAAGCGAGGTCTGGCGGTACGCCTCAGAGGGGGAATAAACTTTGACTCATTGATCCCCATCTTTTTTATGTCCACTGCATTACGTCAACAAGCATTACCTTTTTGAATCACTAATCCTTACGCGACGATCCCGCTACACCAAACGCGCCCACGTACGTAATGATCAGCGGCCGACAATGGATTATCACTCCTTCCAGCCCGCTACCATGAGTGACTGATATGACGGCGACAAGCACAAGCTACCACTGCATTACATGTAGTTGGTCAGTAGGAGTACGGCTATATTCGCTGACAGGTCAGGAATGCCGCGGCAATTGCCCCGCAAAAGGGACACTATGCACTCGCTGGCAGTCGCCTTGTCCTGGTCTCGCTTTCCTTCCCTATCTTCTGTATCCCTGCTCGCACCTGCGACTTCCTCGGTTTCTTCCTAGGAGTCAAACTTCAAGGTCTGCAGTGGAAGCAGCTTTACGTTCGAATGATACCAATGTAAATGGATCAAAGGGGCCATTCAGCCTTTCGTAACGAGTCTTCTCGGTGGCGGCCCTCAACGATAGACTGGAGGAAGGGGTTGCTACCGAAAACGTGCTTCCAACAGAAGTTATCTACAGTTGCTAAAACAGGAAAGGTTATGCCTAGAGCCAACGTTTCTACGAGGCGACTTGTCCTCTTCAGGGCCTTTCACACCAAGTTCCTCAATAAAAAAACTGGCCCCTGCTTAATGCTTCCCGTGTTCGGCAAGTGTTTGCGACTTAGTACGAATCTCCCTGTGAACCTCCGTCTTGTTTGTATTTGGGCAGAAAGTTAGGCCATGCCTCTCCCAATTCATTCTGAGATGACTTGCATGTGATACGAACTACTGGCTTCATCACCCACAATTCGCCATTTCAGCTGTTTGTGCTTGTGGTAAGCAACCGCGTCTTGTTCACTGTTGCTCAACTACAAGGACTGCGCTGCTCCGTGCCATTCGTGTCTTTAAGGAAGGTGCGTCCGAAATCACAAAAACATTTCTTTCTCTGGAATTATTCGTAAGAGAAAATAGCAGCCAATCCCGATGCTGGACATATCATTATTGAAGGCGGCGTGCCAGTGGTAAAGAGCCCGTACGAAAGAAAAGCTTTTTGAATGCGACACCCGCCGTGGTTGCTAAGTGGCTATAGTGTTAGAAATTTCCGGAGTCCTCCACTACGGCGCGCCTCATAATCAGAAAGTGGTTTTGGCACGTAATACCACATAGTTTAATTTATTTTGAATGCGACCTAAATGTTTTTTGAAGCGCGGAGTGATACCACAGTAAGGAAATTACGTTCTGAAGGTCGAAGGGGTACAACCCTAAGGGAACTAGTTCTGTAAGTTAGGATAGATGAAAAACAGGTGCATCTCGCTTTTTTTTTCTTGCGCGGGGGGGGGGGGGGGCGAAGGGGAGTCCTGCATGCTTAACTTGCCACTGCCTACAAGGATGTATCGCAAAACAGAGCACTTACATGGCCCCGCTTCCACACTGGCTATTGAGGACCGACGTGCAGCCCAAACTGCAGCTGCCGAAGTACTCTCGATCGCAGTCTCCCTCGATTATTCGGTATCCCGGGAGACACACACATCGACCTGGGACAAAAACATATGGAAATAACGGCATTTCACAGCACTATTCGCAATATTCACAAAGGCATGTTCTTTCTCAGCAAAGCTAGGATGACCGGTCATTTTACGGCAGCCTTGATGGCATGATGTCATTTTTAACAATACTTTCTTCGTTCTCTATTATGTTACAACCTATTTGCCTGTGAAGTCCACTTTACAGGTTGTGTCCACGCCATGCTTCACTGACTGCTGCTTCCGAGTGACCAGAAACAGATCTCGAAGCTGTGCTTTCCTGGACTGCATGCACCGGAAAAGATAGCGGAACCGAAAGCACGTCACTGCCTGCAAGTTTTAGACATCACCAGTTTTCTAGCTGAAGCACAGCTGATAGAACTTTGAAAATAAAAGCTACTCAAGACTTCACAAGGATGCTGGCAAAGATGCAAAGTCGAAAGCAATCTGAAAGGTCGTGTTTGTCTTGTATTGTTGGCACCGGAAACAATCAGTGACATGGTCACCTTTTTTGCAGACAGAACTTATTAACAGCGCTATCGAGCACAATAAAATGCCCTAAAATAAAAAGAAAGAAAAAGCCTTATGAAAGTTACAAATATTAATTAAACACTATTACTACAAGTCACCGGCACGAAACTAGTGCCGCCACAGGCACCAGAACCAGCTATCAAGGTCTAGTTATTGAGAGTGGTCACCACATCATCACACAGCAATAAGTCCTGCACCCCACTGTTCAAATATACGCGACATCCAAACTATCCCGTAAGCACAGTAGCGGAAAGCACGACAAGCAAGTGACACTCAATCTATAAAATTGTTGTCCACTAACAAATTGTGCCAGAAGCACTGACGGCACACTGATGCTTACCGGGCTTGACAATGTTCCAAGTGCTTTGCTCACTGACAAAACGCGTCTGAAAATTTATTTCAGGGGCGTTACGGGCTGAAACGACGATCTGATTAGGGGCACGACGTAGGTAGGTGACTTCGGAATAATTTTGAAAACTTGTGCTTTCTTTAACGTGCACCCAGCGCAAGGTGCAAGAGCGTTTTTGGATTCCGACCTCCTGCTCAGCAGCACGACACCGCAGCCACTGAGCTACCGCGGCTGGTCTACGGCATCTGAACTACTGCTGGGCCGTTAGGAAAGTTATGCCAATGGTGGGGGGGGGGGGGGACATTTGGTAGCCAGCGGCTGAATTTACAAAATTTCTCGCTCATCAGTGTTCCTTACCATCGGCTGGCGGCCTTCGCACTCAGGATTAGCAGAAATTCACTCTTTCAAACAATTCCAGCAGAGATGATTGCGCATATGCGTGGGCCTTAATCTTTCTTCTGCAGGTCTTATCAGTTTACCTTCATTGGCTGCCCTAAAGCTTGAGAGACAAACTCAAAACCTACCCTTGAGGCCCGCGAGAAACGACGGTGTATAATGTATGTCGGCCTACGTGAAAAACACTCAGTGTTCTTCCAGATGCAGTCGGCGTCCGTGGAGCACTCGGCCTGGACGCACCGTCCGTTCTGCACCATGTAACCCGGTCGGCAGAAGCAGCGCCCGGAGACGCAAGTCTCGTTCACCGAGCAGTAGACGTGCTTGCCGCACCGGTTCGGTACGCAGCTCCTGGACGACAGCGCGTCAATCGAGAATAGGCATTGATCAAAGAAGCGCGAACTGGTTCTCGTGGTTGCTGTACCTGCAGCGTCTTTGTTGTCAGGGGGTGAACTGATAGCCAATGGTTTGCCAGGCGACTGGCAAGCGACTCAAAAAAATTATCAAGCCACTGACATAGACAGTTGGTTTACTATTGTGATAACTATACCGTTATTGCAAACGAGTGAAACAATTGCCAATGCTTTGCTAAACGATTTGCAAACAACGAAAAAAAAAATACAAAGTAAACAAGCTTCTCCCAATGGATTTTCACACAAATGCCAAAACTATTCAAGTGCTGCCAATGAATAACAATGCATCCTGTAATTCCAGATGAGAACATTCAATTAGATCTTGCTGGAGCTAGGCCAGTCACAGAGGCACGGGGAATACAGTAGGCTCTCAAACCCTTAAGTGGCACGCCACCGCTGCATTGTACTATACCTCAGCAACGTCTATGAAGTGTATGGGGATCTAGCCCGGACAGATAGCCTTTCGTGCTATTCGACCATTGCGGGTTGTTAACAATTTTTTTAATTGTTTTTTTTTCAGAATGCACTGGAATCTTTCTCCACAGATAAAAGATGCGATCTGCAGCTCGACTGGTCCCACAATGTGTCGTATTTGACAACAAATTGCAAAACGTAATGAACAAAATAGGTAGTATTGCTTGCAAGGAAAATCGTGAGAAAAAAATCCGACCCTCACACAACCAAACAAAACTGTGCTACGCAATATATCTTGACACTCTAAAGCATATGTGAACCTAATTTTGAAATTCAGCGTACAATATAATGAAAAAATTTAGGGAAATATATACCTGTCTTGGTGCAAATAACCTTATAAGAGCCATCAGCAAAACAGTTTTATAACAAGGTGAAAACGAAGTTATCAGCATTAATAACGACCATATTTCAACTTCGTCGCCACTGCTCTTAAGGTGCTAACCTTTCACCAAACGACGGATGAAATCAAGCTCTGTATACAGGAAGGGTTTGTGTGTCCAGCGCTTTTCTTTATCTTTTCGTTTTCTTCTTGCATTACACAAGTCAAATATGGAAATGTTTGCGGTGCTGGACATTACCTAATATCTCGGGAAGAAGCCAAATCAATGTACATTTGAGGTGCAGGGTGGCCGTGCAAGAGGCAAAACGCCTCGATGGTTCCCCTTACACAAGCACCAGTTACATTTTGGTAATAAACATTCTGAAAATTCCCAGGCCTGCGTCAACGTTTCGCAAGCAGCCATAGACAGAGAATAGTCCCCTCTTTTCGTCATTCTTATACAATGCGTTGATTTTTTGTACATTATTGAAGTCTCGAAAAATGGGCCAGTGGCGACGACCGGAGGCGTCCCTTTATGCGCATCCGTCCGCTTGATCAGGCACATTGATTGATTGATTGATTGATTGATTGATTGATTGATTGATTGATTGATTGATTGATTGATTGGTTGGTTGGTTGGTTGGTTGATTGATTGATTGATTGATTGATTGATTGATTGATTGATTGATTGATTGATTGATTGATTGATTGATTGATTGATTGATTGATTGATTGATTGATTTAAAACTTTAATTATGGGGTTTTACGTGTCAAAACCACTGTCTGATTGTGAGGCACGCCGTAGTAGACGACTCCGGAAATTTCGACCACCTGGAGTTCCTTAACGTGCACCTAAATCTAAGTACGTGGGTGTTTCGCATGCCGCCTCCATCGAAATGCGGCCGCCGGGGCCGGGATTCGATCCGGCGACCTCGTGCCCAGCAGCCCAACACCATAGCCGCTGAGCATCCACGACTGGTGATTGATTGATTTATTTATTTATTTATTTATTTATTTATTTATTTATTTATTTATTTATTTACGTAACGTCCATCGGCGCTTTGAAAGGTGCCGTTTCCAAAGGTTTCGGAAGATTTTCGATTATAGGTTCATGTTTGTTTTTTTTTCACATTTTTTCACAGGAATGTGAATGCTGCGTTAGATAAGTTGAAATTGCGACCTCGTGTCCTTCATCAGAATGTCATGTAGACGCATGGCCACAACGCGGGTATGGGCGAAGTCTCTGAATAGCTACGCGTAAACCATGGTTCCAAATGTCCGTGCAGACCTGTTGTACAGGTGCAGTCCCTCAAAGCACTGGCAGACGCCGCCGAAGCAGTGGCTGTGCTGCACGGAGTCACAGTCCTTGGGCTCAGTGCACGATGCGACGCACTGGCCGTCGACGGGGCGTCCGTGGTCCTTTCCCGTGCTGTCGGTGCATGAACAACGACCCTGCAGCATATCCCAGTCGTCAAGATGCGAGAAAGACGTTTCGGTCATCATGACGAGAGACTGGGTGTTTAGCCACCAAAAAACGCTGTTTCGGGCGCCTATAATTAACAGTAAAGCTGTCACTTTAGGTACATATTGTCACGCGCTAAGGCAAGAATAAGCAGCAGTATCAGCAGCCAGACATGAAAATGTCAGACACAAGAAGGACGGTTCTCCAGCTGGCGCAAGATCCTTGACTTCGTCGTCTTCAATCGCCGTTCTTGCTGGGCACGCAACGCTGGCTCAAAATACCAGGTGGCAATATAGGTTATGCATCTGAGCACAAATTAACAGTTCTCCAAGGTAATAGCGCCATAAATTCCTTGTTTTATTTAGTTAGTTTTATTTTTGGAAGTAAACAGAACGATGCATATTGCATAGTTTACAATATGTGTATCAAGTCTACCGCTATTGGACGCCGCCAGAGAAGTTACGAAAGCAGTGACAAACAAGCACCATCGATGCTTTGGGCTCTATGTTGCGCCTTTTTACAGCGAAGCTGTATATGGCTAGCTGATTCGCCCGCCCGTTTGTCACCTGTACGCCGACAACTCCTACGGCGCAACCCCATGCGCATGCGCGAAAGAAAAGAGAAAGAAGTGCGCGAGTGGCTGCGCCAATAGTGACGCCGTTGCTCTCCGTCGCAGCCGAGCGCGCGCGCAGCAGTTTCTCTCCGGCTCCGAAATGGGTATACAGGCGACGCGTCATGCGTACTCCTGAGGAGCAGGCAGCTTTCGATCAGCGATGGCGCGAGCAGAACCCGGAACGAGCTCTTCTACGCCGCGCTGATGTTCCAGCCCGGACACAAGAACAGGGTCGTGCTGCCGAGCGCAAGCAGCTGCATGCGTGCCGAGGATCCGGCAGCCTACCAAGCCGTCGTTTAATGAAAAGTGGTGATTGACCCAGTGATTAACGCCGATGCCGCACGTTTCAGCTTCGCTGGTTAACCATCTGTAAGGAGTGCTTGGGCGCTTATTTTTCCAGTAAGTATTAGTTTATAGCACGAAAGAAACGCTCAACGTACACCGACGCTTGCGACATTTGCTTATTTTTGTGAACATCGGTGATCCAGTGCCATCTCGAACTTTAGAAAGTAGGCTAAAGCATTTAAGAGTTGTCTCAGTATACCAAAAACCCAGGATTTCTTTTCTAATACAGGTCGAAGCTTCAAACTAGCTCTCAGGAGTATTTGTCCACTAGGAATGGTAGTGAATCTTTCCTAAACTTACAAAATGAACCTCACATTCTGCGAACGATTTGCGCACGAGCATTCAACTTTCTCAACGATGTCGCCTAAAAAAGTGACGGGAGCGTATAAGTATGCAAAGCCACCTACAAATGTATCCACGCGTAGAGTAGGTCGAGCCCTTCCCACAGCGAAGCTCTCGTCTCTTCCAAAGATGTTAATAACAGCCTTTAAACTGCAAAGTACCTTAAATCCTTGTTCACTCTCAGGGGTACAAGTTATTTTACAGTGTACACCGCTAAATATCAGTGGTGCTAATTAGCTACCTTTACCAAAGTTTTCCAGCACGTTTTGATATTTTAAATAAACTGAAACAATGACAAAGCACGGAAAAGCTCCATTTCAGGCTGTGAAAATTCAATGTAGGCACCAACATCGAAATCGCTATTTGGAGCCGTGATAAAGATGCTACTGAATTGTTTCTTGCCATATATTGTTCAAGCTCATATGATAAATAGGCCTGGCAAGGGTGCAAGAAAAAAGAATTGGCATATGCTTAAAGTTTAGGGCCCGTATTCACAAAAAGTTCTTACGCTTAAAGCGTTCGTGCCAGGCAATAGTGATGTAAGACGCATGATTAGCGAGGACGATCAGCCAATGAAAAACAGAACTTACGAACAGAAAGCTTTGTAATTTCGGCCCCTGGTCTTTGGCCATGATTCCTTACGTCACTCAGAACATATTTCCTTGATCCCAACCGAAATTCTTCGAGTGTTCATGGGCATGCCCGTCGAAAAATGTGACGCCCTCGTTTCACTACACGGTCGCTTTGGCCACTGTGGCCGCAACTTCCGTCGTAAGCAAAAAACAAATAGTACTTAGGCCAGCTGGTTGATACTTGGTGAAGTCAATATAGTGCAAATAACACTAAATTAAACGAAAATGAGATAACATGATATGAAGTGATCTTGTGCGCATGCGGTACGATATCTTCTTTTTTCTTCTAGTATTCTAAGAGACGGCTGTCTGGCCTTCTCTTCTTCGTGTTTGGTTTACTCACGCTGCAAAAGCTTCACAGATGCCACAATCCTGGCGTTGTGTCCGCGCAACAATTTCAGTTCAGTAGCGGAGACAGGGAGCGCTGTAGTCTTGAAATGACGTAAGACTGACTGCCCGGACTCCTCTCTCTTTCGAAATTTTTTGTGGTCACTGTCACTTAAACGCATAATTTACTTCTTCTGCAAACGCTGTTATGGTAGACAAGCTGCGTGTTAGTAAACAAAGACGTATCTTGCAGGAAGTGGCGTGTAAGGGGAGGAGGGTAAGGGGTGTAGCCATTTGACCGGCGACGGGAAGTGGGAGAAAGGGGATAGCAGGGCACGAAAGGCCACATAATAACAAAGAAATTTTGGAGAGAGGAGGGGAGGGTGCGCAGCCGGTTGAATTGCCTTAGCAGTTACAGGCAACATTTTTTTTCTTTAGTTTGGTAAAGTGAAAAAAAAAACACTAGGGTATGTCCTGGCGAAAAAATTCTTATTTTAGAACTATCCGTAAGAAGTTGTTCGAGCCTATGGTCGTTTTGCACGTATCATTAGAGAAGGTGGCCGGCCAATAACTGACAGCTCTTACGAACCAGACGCTTGAAAGACTGCTTCGCGCGCACAGCGGCAGCTAGTGGACCCACAAACCCCAGAAAACACTTGTGGCGTACGTGTTGGATCAGTCCAGTAATCCCGAAAAATTCGTGTTCTTAAGTTGGTCTAACCTGCCGGATGACTCTTTTCGCGGGTTTTAAATAGATAAATGGTCTAGACTAATATGCATAATTATTCTTATATCTTACGGCAAAATTTGGTTGTAATGTTTTGCCTACCTGCAGTGTAAAAGTGACAAAAATCTCCTTGATTCTGTTTTCTTTTTTTTATTTTCATTTATTTGCTATGTTTCTTTTTGTCAGTGCTGCCGTGTGCCGTTGTCTTTCAATCGCCCGTAGAATTAAACGCGTCACGTGCAAAGCCGGCAACCGTACAGGGTCCCTCTTTGTAAACAGCGACAGGGTCTTGTGAACCACGTGTTTTTACCTTCATGCAGAACCCTTGGGCGTTACTGCAGTCGGCGTCCTCCTCACAGACGTCGCCGATCTGGTATGTGCTCTTGGGCACGTCGATCTGCACCAACTTCGACGTCGGCGTGCCGGACAGCACCGCGGTCACGTTGACGGTGCCGCCGTGTGTGAACTCCCGCCGACGCAGGTAGATGGCGCCACTGAACTGTCGGCGCGGAGAGTCGACCATGACCTTGGCGATGGACCGGCCGCCGCGCTCCCGATCGCTGTACCACCTGACGACGGTGTCGCCGTACGTGACCAGGTAGTAGCTGATCTCGAGCAGATCGAACTGCGTCAACACGCGGAAGCGTGACACAGTAACGCTTCTTCGGTTATGCTTAGCTTTGGTGAAAGATATCGGGGCGTGGAGGGGGGGGGGGGGGGGGGGTGCAGAGTGGTGACATTACACCAGGACAGGAAAGTTGCAAGTTCGTGAACAAGTCGCTGCCCTGCATATGTTAAAAAAACGTGTACAAACTCGAAATCTGGGCCAATCTGTATGCGCAGCGAATCCGAGAATGCGTTGCCCAATTGCTCAATATCAAAGGCTATGCTCCTAATGTCGCCTTGTTTTAGTAATATAGCAGAGATGGCGCCAGCACATCGGCATTGTTTCATCTCTCTCAAGTACAAAATTAAGGCGGTAAACATTAATTGCTGCCAAAACGTGCTTGAATGGCAAGCCCAACAAGATCGTGACGACTGCCCGGCTCATAGGGAAATGGACGAAACGGAAACCTGAACTACATATAGCTCCGTCTGCTACGAGAAATTTTCAAGGAATTCAAGTTCTTTAGCCTGTACCGTTACAGAGTAGGACTCCTCACAGTTTGATATGCATGTATTAATATATTTACCTACTTTTCTGCTCATATTGCATATAAGAAACTTTCTGCTTAATTAGCCTTCAGAAAATCCTGTTTACTATCGCATGTTGCACTTCCTTCCTGGCGAATGTCGTAAGCATATAGTAACATAATATATTTATACGAATGGGTGCAGCCACGCATCGTGCAGGACGCACCTTAGGTCTCTGCAATGAGAGTAACGCGCGCAAAAATGTCAGCATGTCAGTCACTGTGGAAGCCACGTACAGCGTCTAAGCAAGGGCTCTTGTATATGTAATCTGCCAGCGCAAGCTCAGGTTACACTTTCTCTGCTAAATTTTAATATCTTTATTTAACAAAGCTCTGGTTTCCAAGGCAATTCTACAGGCTAAAAAGTGCGTAATGCATCATAGCAAATCCACCGAGGACACAAAAGATGGCAAGAACTGCGAATTTACCCCTTCTTTTTGTACCCCTGTGACACGTCAACTTTCAATTAGCATTAAAGCCAACAACTATTCAAACGGGTAATTTTAAAGCCTCATTTCCGGCAGATATAAGGGAGCCAAAGGGTTGGCGTATTTCAGGGTGTGTCGCTTAGGCGGTCTTTGAAAGTCGGCGTATGAAATATGAGAGGATGCATACGTCACCTCAACGACAAGAAGCAAACCAAGAACTTTTACAATGGTGGGTTTGGGCCAGTTGCATGTCGATCGTAATAAGGGAGGGACGATAATTACCTCTTAGGTATGTATCGGAGTCATTCAATACTTTGGTTAGCCTCAGCTGTTCCAAGTGGCAGAGACTTTCGAAAGGTATTTTTAGTGAGGAGGCACGAGTGAGGCCTCACTTCGCCCTGGCGTAGTTAATTTGTTTTGAAACACTTGCTAAATTCACCATTGGTTAGGGGGTATTGGGCCTTCAAAGCTGGGGAGACATGCCCTCTTCCTCTTACAATGAAATTTGTGTCAGGCGGGTGCTCCCCCCACTGGAAGCAACCGGTTCCGGAATCGGTGCCAAGTGGCCGATCACAGTGGTAAGAGTTTTTGAGCGACGACCAAGTCAATGACTGGGATGGCATAAATTCAAAAAAAAAATGGATCTAGCTGATAATTACCGCGAAATCCCGCAAGGTGGATGAAGGTTCACGAAAGGGAACGATTGTCATCCATCCGAATGCGCAGCACTAAGCTTAGACGAAAAAAAAAGCGTACGGGTTTTCTTTGTGGCATCGTGCTACACGATTGAAACAGACGGGCCGTGGACCCGTGGTAGTCGACCACTACGGGCTCACCGCTGAGCGGGGAAGCGCAGTGACCCTGGCGGTTAGGCTTAGCGCTCCGGCGATGCGGCACCGCCGGTGTCCCCTCTTGGAGAAGAAGCTCATGTCCGAGGAGCGGCATGTGCACAGGTCCCTCCAGCAGCTGTGACCCTGGACCTCGGTGCACGACTCGTTGACGAGGCAAGCGGGGGGACGCCGCTCCACGGTCAGGGTCCACGACACGTTCACGACCACGGGTTCACCGCCTCCCGGCACGGGCTCTCGGGCCTCGCACGTGTACAAACCAGCGTCGCGGAACTTAAGCGAGCCGATGCTGATGGAGCGGTTCAGCCGCACCGTCTCCTCGCCGGGAACCTGTGGTGTTCTTTTACTTAATTTTAATATGTCAAGATGTAACACTAAATCCATCGCCTGCACATCTTGGCCCTAGCCATTAAGAATTGTCCCGGATCCATGTAATCATCCTAGTCGCGTACAGGTAGATTACTAATAAAAGTAGTACGAAGCAAATATCGTTTCTAGAAACTCCAGCATAACAACTATAGACTGTACGTGTACAGTTCAGATAAGAGAACACTTAAAAACTGTTAAAAGCAACGTTGTATAATGTGTGGCTCTCACTTTGCTGACGCTCTAGCTGCAAACGCTGACTTAAATATTAAGCTGTGAATTGCACAGGAGAGTAGAAATGTGCCAGTGTGGCCAATCACAAGCCTCCCGAAGTGCCACGATTGTGCGCTTGTCAGAAGAAATTCGCGTACCTAGTACACGCAAGCGTTCTCTTTCACAGTGTAACGCACGGTACGCATGATTATAAACCTAAACGCAGACTATTGACCAGTACAACAGAATTGAAGTATTCAAGAAACAGTTCACCAAGATGAGGCACAGGCACAGAGAGTGAAAATAAATGACTTATCGTGAATCCATTTGAAAGACGTCTCTTATCATGGACTGTTTCAATGCAAAGGAAAGTTGATCCTCATCGTAAAGGTGTTGCGGCTTTGTAACAAAAACTGCTCTTCTTGTCCCACCCTGTTTCCTGCCTTTTATCTATGGGTTAAGCTTTTCTTTAAGATAATTATCAGTCAACGCCACATTCTCACCTCGAATAGGATCTCATTTTACCAGATATGCGCCAGGAAAATGAAGTCCGCTTTATTATTACATCAATTAGCTAGAATAAGCGATAGTTATCTGTATTTCTGTCCAATAAAACGGTTGTTTACTGATATAGCACTACTAGTGATATTATAAAAACCAACCGATTCTTGAGTCCAATGATTTCTAACAATGAGTTACGTCTTAAGCTAACATAGCGAAATGTGAAAAAAGTCACAGTTCATGATCAATCGAATCCCCGTTTTTAGAGCTTCGTGACCCAGCAACAAAAGCCGATACTTAGATCCGCGAATAGTGCCTGACATGGCATTTAAGTATGTTGAATTTAGTATTGGGCTACTCGCTGCTTGAAACTACAAAGGCAGTCCAAGAATACATCATTTGCAAAGAGGGCAGTCGCGCTATAGCAAATGCACCTAAACTGTAAACATTTAGGATTTTTGTAAGGACATTCGTTAAAGTTCTACTTAAATTGAGGGTTCTACTTAAATTGAGGACGACGCAACGAGCTGTGAAAAGAATGATAGGTGTAACATTAAGGGATAAGACAAGGGCAGATTGGGTGGGGGAACAAACGCGAGTTAATGACATCTTAATAGAAATCAAGAAAAAGAAATGGGCATGAGCAGGACAAGTAGTGAGGAGGGAAGATAACGGATGGTCATTAAGGGTTACGGACTAGATTCCAAGGGAAGGGAAGCGTAGCAGGGGACGGCAGAAAGTTATGCGGGCGGATGAGATTAAGAAGTTTGCAGGGACAACATGGCCATCATTAGTACATGACCAGGGTAGTTGGAGAAGTATGGGAGAGGCCTTTGCCCTGCAGTGGGCGTAATCAAGATGATGATGATGATGATGATGATGGGTTAAAGCCCTGCCATCATACGTACTCCATATCACTTTCTCAGGAACTGCTATTGCGGCAATCTTTATACATGCAGCTTCAGTCATTCGTCATGCGAGTCTGTGCGTTTTGCAGGGGCACTGGCTGTTTCCGTTAACAGGAAGCTTTTTCCCATGTTCAACTCCCATTGCTCTATTCAAACACACGAGAAATGGAGAAACAGTTTCATGTAGCAACTGGAGGCTTAATTTGGAGTTAGGCCACCCTGCGCCCTTCAAGAATTGCCGAAAACTTATTTTGACAAAGCCAGGCTAGATCTTAGCGCTACCTAAGCATGATGCTGTAGCAAGCTTAAATTGTGATGATTGGGACGTATCGAGAGCTGTGCGCGGATGCGTCACGCTTGACCTCGCACTCTCACTTATGAACGTGACGTCACAATACCTCGTATCACTTTTGCGATTTCCCGCACACTGTGATGTGATCGCGCACTCTTTATATGCGTCGAGTTTCCTGTTACATATATAGCCCCAAAGTGAGTAAGCTCTGCCTATAATGTTATATAAGATATGCCTGACCGATGATGGGATTGAACCTCAGCATTCCAGCACAGCAGTCCAATGCTCTTAAATGTAGGCCACGATCGCACGTATGATTCTGCCGTGTCAAAGTATCCTTGAAACGTACGACGCGAGCGTCACGGGCTAATTTCTTCCATTCTTTCCTCGTGACAACTGGTGCCTTGAGACGCCGCGTTAGACTGCTCGGCTTTCGGGATCGGCCCACATTTTTCGTCAGATGGATACCTACAAAGCCTGCGATGTCCGCCTATAACGCTATCGATTCACAACTGCAGCTCAAAGCATGCAGCTCCCTGCACGAACAATGCATATCATAATACTTTAGAGTGCATCTGTTAGATCGTCTTAACTGGACAAATATAGTATTTCAATTTGCAGACTATGTCAAATTGCTACATTGTTCGCGTGTTTTGCAAATATCATGCTCACAAATTATTGTCATAATCTAATGCGGGGATTATTTTCGCACGTTTCATTTGCCTGAGATGCGGCGTGCTGAATTTTGATTTATGTTGATAATTCCTCTGTTAGGGAGCACGAACCTTGGTTATTCTCTTCCGTTTGGTATTTTCGAAATTTTGGCCAAATTTTATATAGAATACTTATGCCTAAATTACTATTGGCTAACATCAGTCCGTGGTTTGAACTTTCACCACTAAAGGATGCAACAACGATATTTCTTCAGTGGAAACTTAACAAAATGATTTATCCGATACCATCAAATTTGGTGTGCATTACTTCGAGATAAATTAAGCTTCTTCTAAAAGGCAGTCTTGTTTGAGCACCGTAACTCTGATAAACAGATATATCGACTTTTACAAACTGTATCTGATAGATCGTCTAGAGGAACATGCTGCGTTGGTTTGAAGCTATGTGAAATACCTAGATAGCTTTACGTGAATTTTGCGAAAGCCTGACTCCCAAATTATTGACATATATGACAGCGGTGTGCAGTACATCAGTTTGACATAACAGTTCTGCGGAATCTCGCAGGGTGAAGAGAAGTAATTAATAAAGGGAAAATCAGACATCCACCCATTCGTAGCGTTTGCTACAAAGAAAACCCATACGGGTTCCTCGAAAGAAAAGCCTCACAGTTGAAGAAAAATTCGTCCTGGTCCGGGACTCGAATCCAGGTCCACCGCCTTTCCGGGGCAGCCGCTCGACCATTTGAGCTAACCAGGCAGCTAGCAGATGGCAGGGCGAAGTGGAATTTATCGACAACACGAAGTGCATCGGTGTACGACATATATCTCCAAAGGTGCTGTTCGCAACATTGTGATGCAGCGTGAGGGTCAGGTTTCTAGTCGTCTATTGGTTTGTTTGTTAGTAATGCGATTCTGGACAAATGTTTACGAAAATTTATGGCATCAATTAAAGTGTCTGCTCTCAAGCTCAGGGGATTCCGTGCGTCACAGATCATCAATCCCTGTTCGATGTTTGCCAAGTAATGCTTTTTGTCCGCTTCCATGCATTGGGATAGGACATGCTCGGTTGAAAGTGCCTCGCAAGTGAACGATCAATCTAACGGCATTGCCTCGAGGCAGCAGCGCCAGCTGACCTCCATACGCAATCATTTCCTCCAATATGAAGCGTCTCAAGGGTGCCACTTTGTAAGCTTTTCGTGACATCCATTCCTTTCCACTTTTATCTCGCCCCAGTGCTGCTTCGGTTCGCGTTGTTGGGCAATTCACGGCAGAGCGTGTGTCCCTCTTACCTGCTGGTTTCTCCGCTGAAATCCCTCACTGGCATGCCCGCCAAGTTTGGGATGCAGTGCTTGATTACAGTTCCAAATGCTCAGACATTACTCGCTTACGGGGGTGTGGAGAATTACAAAGATCACTCAAATTCGCGGTGTTACTACTCATTGGCCTCCACCTTGTTTTGGAGGTTTTCCAAGAGCCCTCTCTATAAAAGGGCACCCGACAACAAGTTCGACCAGCAGTTTGTTCAACAGCAGCACTGAAGTCACCATGGTAAGCCTACCTGGTCCGTACTTCTCCCTGTAGACAATCAAACGGACGAACGACTCGGAGGAAGTGTATGCACACCTTTTTCTGATAAGTCATTCTAGTTCGAAGCCGTAATGGTATCGTACCCGCTGGCTCATTCATTCAACTTTGCAAGCACGGAATTATTTCTATAAACAATAAACACGATTTAATTTACCCTTACTCGACAGGCAGTCAACTAAATTGCCATGGAACGCAATATTCGGCGGTGCTTGAAAGCCCTCTTTTGCAAGCGTAGCGAACTTCTCGGGTTGGTACTAACAGCCAGCTAAGAAGCTCGCGTATATTCGTTGAAATTCTAAGGGAGAATTGGGGTAGGTTATGCAGCTGCGCATATTGGAGTAGTAGAATGGATGCCAATGAATTAGAAGTGCAGCATACGGCAGCAAAGCACTAATGGGAGGGATCAGATTACAAGATTTGCCGGATGCAGTAGCCTGACAGAAAACAAGGGCAATAGACCTCTAGGAGAAGCCATCGACCTGTAGTTGACCACGATAGGATTATTATGACGATGCTGTTGCTGACGATAATAATGACATTGCGGCAGATAATTGAAAAGTAGGGCATTTATGGAATTAACGCTGCTACCCGACGGAAGATATTCACAAATGTAAGATTAGACGGCATAAATAGCACAGCCAATAATGAGGGTGATCACATTCTATCCACATAGCGATGAAATTTTCGAGGAAGTGCAAGGCTGCCGCCATCATACGCAGCTAAGTTCGTCTTTCTACTAATGGCTCTGCCGCCAGTGCAGGTGACTTAAACGAACAAGTTATAAATAGGCACAATCGGCATTCCACAAGCTTTTTCGCTTGATATCAACACAAAGGAACCTAAGGAAACGTTAACATGAAAGCAAAATATGGCAGATTTCTTTAAATGGAGATAAATTTGTCTATGGCCAGGTGTCGTTACATTTGCTAACTAGATTTGTTATTGATTCAGCTGTGAAAATGCATAGTAGCGCGAGCTCGGAGAACTCTGGAGAAAGTTAAAACAGGACTAAATGTACTCTCCACTCTAAGTTAGAGTTGGAGCTACTATGGATTCTTCGTGCTTTATATTGTTCGCCGTGATCTGTAGCTAGGGGTGTTTCATGAAAAGAGCAACATCAAAGAAAGTGCGTTTGGCTGGGCTACGCAGATCCGCGCCTGCGTCCTCTTGGCTCTCACCGCCAGTGCTTTCGCTGTCGACACCGGCAACGACCTCGACAGCGGCTATGGTACCGGCTATGGCTACATCCTTCGCTACCCCGGGTACTCTGGCAACAGTCCAGTCATTGCCACCGTTACTCACACCGTTCCAGCCGTCGCCACCTACCACGCCACTACTGTTGCCACTTCTGTCGCTGCGCCATTCGCTAACTACGCTGCTGCCCCAGGTGTGGCCACGTCTGTCGCTGCGCCATTCGCTACCTACACGGCTGCCCCAGGTGGGGCCACTTACGCCGCTGCCCCATTAGTGGCCACCACCACCCACCACGCCCCAGTTGCGGCCACCGTTGCCCACGCGGCCCCGGCCTATGGCTACGGAGTCAGCCACTACGGTTTCGGTCACGGTCTCATCGGCTACGGCCTGAACTACTGCTATGGCCTCGGCACCCCCTACGAGTACAGTGTACTGCTTCGCAGGAAGAAGTGTGAGTGTATATCTTTCAATCTCTCTCGAACCTATGAACTGATTAGAGCGCTTACATTTATCGTTCTCTGCCATCGAGGACAGTATAGAATTCGGTGGTGTTATGAAATTTGGAAATTCGCAGACATACCTTTCATCAATCTGGGACCCTGGCCTTGCAACTCTTACCAATAACTTGGAGGCAATGCAGAATCACTCAGCACCTTTTATCCTAAGTAACTATCATCGAACTTCGAGCGTAACTAACATGAAATCGATACTTAATCTGCCCCCACTTGCAAATAGACGGAAACTATCTCGACTTGCATTGTTTCATAAGATCTATCATCATAATCATGTTCTTAGGACCCGTCTGATTAAACCGCCTAATTTTGTTTCATCTCGACTTGATCACAACCATAAAGTCCATGTCCCTCACCAAAACTCGGCAACATACTCGCACTCTTTCCTGCCCAAAACCAGCCTCGACTGGAACAATCTTCCCGCCTCATTAGTTAACATTACCAACTGTGACCATTTTCGTGAAGCTCTTTCCAGCGAAATTTAACGCATTCCAACATTTTTTTTCTTCTCTATGTTGTTGGAAACTTCATCTTTAGTGTCTCAATCGGTTGCAATGGTTTGTTCTTGTCGTAATCATTGTACAAGCCGTGCATGACAGTGTGAATTTTTGTTATTAGAAATTACATTCATTCCCATTTTTTGAAATTTTTGATTGTGTATGTGCAAATAACTGAACTTATGTTGAATGATTGACCCCCTCCCCTCTATAATGCTTGTATGCTTTGAGGGTACAATAAATAAATAAATAAATAAATGAGCTAGCGCAAGGCCAGAGTAATTGACGATCGCTGGGAGAGGCCTTCGTCTCGCAATAGGTATGATAGGCTGATGATGATGATGATGATGATGACGTTTACTGTAAATACACTTGCACGTGCCCGATGTGCCACCAGATGGCTACGTTGCTGCGTTACTGGTTGCGAGGCTCTAGAAGAGCGCCTGATACCCTGCCGCGCAGCTTCACTGCGTTTCTCGGCATTAAGGATTTTCAACAGTGAATGGTTTCACAGCCGGATGATTATTTCACTGAATTGTCTAGTTACCTTAAAACTTCTGATAACAACGGTACATGAAAAGTCAGAAAAGTGGAGCAAGAGACCGTCAATGCCGTGGCTCAGCCGACGAAGCACCCAGCTCGTCGAGCGTAGATTGTGCGTTTGGATCCCATTGCATGTCACTCTTCCTATTGTCTTTTGTTTTGCTTTCATTCCTTTCCAATTGATACGAATGTGAATGAATGCGTAAAATCAATGCGTTTCTATAAAGTGAGTGAAAGCTCGCTAGTTATACATTCAAAGACTTCGTCCATCGTTGGGTGCCTAACGAATTATTCTCTGTTTTTGTCTTTTCAGAAATCACAATACCATAACATTTTTGAAGACGAAGAGAAGTTGCAAGCATTTTCTTCTGCTGTGCGCCAGCATCAAGCTCAAACACTCTAAAGCGGCCTGTAAAATCGGTCTGCAGAACGATGCGTTCTCGGATTGTGCTGTCCGAGAAGAAAAATCAACATGCCAAGTAACTCTTGCGAGGAACTCGGTTTTCTTGTGGGACGCTAAGCATTTTCTTGGTGGGCGTAGTGCGACAACGCGCCTAAAGTTGGCGCCAATTGTGCTGAGTCTTCATCAGAGCCAAGAAACTGGGCCTTTATTGATGAAACTTATTTGACGTGAGAGATGAACTTGAAGTCTTCTTCTTTCTGTGACCCCCCGCTTTTCTTGCACCTCTTGGGTAAGAGTGCTGTCTCAACGACCGAAATTTGACCTATGACGGCTCGCCCATGAGGGGCAGGAGATCAAATTTCAGCCAATGGGGAAACCCTCTTGCGTAAGAGATACAAGGAAGATAAAGGTAAGAATGCAATTTTAACTGGTTGGTGATTGAATTCCCGGCGATAAATTTCAGCCAATAACTTTTGGACAATGACTTCCTGCCAATGACGTCGTTATATCACGGTGATCACGGTATTACGAGACGATCGCCGCGGAAAAGGACCAATTGCGGTTTGGCGCTTACAGTGCAGGTCACTTTGTGAATAAAGCCCGTAATCCTTGCAAGCTGCTTGGGATTTCTTCCATGAGTTGTTCAGAGTTGGTTCAAAACAGAAAACGAAGCTCATTCGCGGACCTGCACTCGTATTCTTGGACAAAGCAGACAGGTACTGAAACAGAACAGGGGTAATTCAAACTGACCTCAGAGTGACACCTCTGCACGGTATTACAGCACAACCTGTCCAACAGTTTGGGTGGAAAAGTCATTCCTCGCGGATTTCTTTAACGACAAAGCGCTGCAGCTTGCTTTGGGGGCCCCTAGACAGAACAACTTCGATGGCACATTTGAACATGCCAGGAGATAATTAGAGCATGCACGCCATTGTGGTTCACTTATATGCCAAAAGCGATGTTCCGGCTGTCCATTGCTGTTGTTTGTAAGCGAGTAAGCAAATAGATAAAGGACAGACTAAACATTGGCGAACGGCAGATAAAACAAAGCGCAACTATGACCAAGAGCGAAATTAAAGAATCGAAAACAAAATATTCATTCGACGCTTATTTGAATATAAATAAGGATGCTACAGTCGATAATTATACTAAAATGTCTACAGCCTAAAATAGGATTCTGGCATAAGAAAGGGGACCATTATTTAAAAGCTTACTCCTACTAGCTTCATATTTTTACGTCGCGCATTCGTTATTCTGTGAGAGCGATGCGTGCAACATCACCATTGTCATTTGTATATACCAATCACCACTATTATCGTCGGCTATCGTTACCTTCTTTGAGGCTCTCTGAGGCACAACTTATTTGTGTTTATTTGTTCATATATTTATATATATTTCGCAAATATTCGTCACTTTGTGAGATATATGAAAATACGTCACCATATCATGTGCATATACTCACCACCACCATCATCATCAGCATCATTCCCTGTCGACTTCTTGGTTCGAGTCTGACTCTGGCGATTTCTCGAAATTAAACGTTGAGGCAGCCAGCGCCTTGCAGGTGCTGCACTTCGATTCCCATGTCTGCCTTGCCTGGTCCTTTATTTTGCGCTGTTCGCAAAACACTAAAACCACTGGCACGTACTCATAAGACTCCTGCTTCTGTCAAAATATATAGCGATGAATACTGGCTCAATTACTTATGAAGAGACAAATTATGAACAAGTAAGGATCGTAAGCTTGAAAGTTGGGTTTCATGACGATTACAGTTAAATGGCAAAAGGAAGACTGCGACGACGAGGACAGATTGCTTGTTGTTGTTGTTGCCACTGCCGCATCCGTGTCTGCCTGGTCCTGCATCTTTTCGCGCGTCAATTCTCCTAATTTAGATAATGAATGGTGAAGACTTGTACGGTTATGGTGACTACCTTATGGTAGATTCCACTGGTTCGAACTATCTACAGAATGCTCTCGTGGTGCGTTTTCTACTCGGCTAGAGATAATCGAGCGCTCGGTACACGTTCGACGGATACCTTGAAGGCGTCGTGCTCCACCTCAGAGCGCTGGGAGGCGCTCTTGCGTTTGAGCTCGGGGCGCGACCAAGATCCGACAGAAACTCGATCACGTGGCTACTCCAATTGCTCTTGAAGCATGTTTGGACATGAGTGCACATTCGGTTGGGGTAGGTTTTATCCTGCTCCAATCTCGAGAGGACTCCGCATCGCTCCAAACCGAGGTGGAGCGCGTTAAGAACCAGTCGAATGTACCACGAGTTTCCAAACAGTTAAATTAAATTAAACTGGGGCCAATTCAAATTTCTCGCAATCTCTGGCGCTTACCAGAACTTGTGGTACGCTGGACTTTCTTTAGATTTATTTTCCTTTTGCTCTAGCAGAATAATAAGAAAGCATTTCAAATTACCACAAACTATAATTTTCAGAGATATGCAAGCTCACAGCAAAATTATAAACTTAGGAGCGCAGGGCACGAAATGGTACGCCCTCTATCCGACGTGGGCATCCACCGTCATTGAGATGTAATAACATAAATGGTCTGGAGAGTTCTAGTATATAGGCAGACTCTCCCATGCGCGTATCACGCTACAAAACATGAATATTTTATTCGCTTTTTGCAGCGCCATCTTCGATCAGGCATCCGATCATGCTTAACTTCGTGCTTCCATTTTTATTTTAAATGCCCATTAAACATGATTGTTTTACGGAGTTTTTCTTTTTCGAAATGTGAACGGTTGTTCCCGAGGTTATCATACACTCGGCTAACCTCGGTACAAGGTTCCGGGCAAGGTGCGAAGGGTTGGTTTAACGAGTGTTTAGCGACCTGAGTGTACGCACCAGAACGTAGTACGAGGTGACGTGGTCGGCGTTCCTGGTGCACTCGACTATGATGCCGACTCGGGTGCTGATGTTGTAGGTGAGCTGTGCGGGCTCTCCCACCCAGCCAACCAGGCTGGTCGAGTTGGTCGTGGCACTCATGTTGACCTCACGTGCAACTTCCGAGGAGGCCCCCTGCAGGATGACCAGGAGCAGTGCGACGATCAACATCACCTTCCAGTATTCTTCTTCTTCTTCTTCAACTTGCGCCAGAACGGCTATGGCGCGAGTTTGCCAATGGGGACTGTTGTTGGATGATTCTGACCACGTGGTTGACACATCGCCAGTTGACTTCTTCGCGCTTGTGCGGACAAATTATTTGTTTGTTTGCATGATCTTTTGCTTGCTTCCTTGCTTGTTTTGCTTTGCTTTGTATTGTTTTGTTTGCTTTACTTGCTTTGCTTTGTTTCTTCTTCTATTGTCTGTTTCGCTTTGTTCTGCTCTGCTTTGCTCTGCTCTTATCTGCTTTGTTTTTTTTTCTTTGCTTTGCTTTGCTCTGCTCTACTCTGCTTTGTTCTGCTCTGCTCTGCTCTGCTCTGCTTTCCTTTGCTTTACTTTGCACTGCTCTACTCTGCTCTGCTCTGCTTTCCTTTGCTTTACTTTGCTCTGCCCTACTCTGCTCTACTTTGCTCTACTTTGCGTTGCTTGGTTTGCTTGTCTGCTTGCACGTTTCTTTGCACTTTTGCTTGCTTTTTTGCTTGCTTGTTTGCTCGTTTGCTTGTTTGCTCGTTTGCTTTCTTCGTTTGTTTGCCTACTTCCTTTCTTGATTGCTTCCTCGTTTGTTTGTTTGTTTGTTTGTGTACTGTATGTCTGCATGCTTGTTTGTTTGTTTGTTTCTTTGTTTGTTCACTTGCTTGCTTGCTCGTTTGCTTGCTTTTTTGTTTGCTTACTAGTTTGCCTCAAGGATTGGAAGTTCTGACTATGGCAACCAAGCATCCAAGCTAGCTCAGTCAGATAACCCTGCATGCTGTGAGGCCACCGTATGGTGGATAATTTCAGCCCAGAGGATGTTACATGCGTGAAAACTCACTTGATTATTCCGCGATAGAGGGGGTTTCCACGATAGATTATCCACGGGGCCCTTAACGTTGCTCGCGTTCAAAAATGACGTGCACGATGCGCTCGCTTCGATTACAAAAGGCAGGCATGTAAGCAGGCATATTTCGGCAGCGCGCTTTGGAAGTTGTTGCAGGCCTTTTCATAATTCTTGCTTGCGTAAAAACTTTTTTGATGAGTCCGCGATAGACGGGTTTCGCTGAATCACATAGAATCATTTCTAAATAGTTTTAACCGCGTAGTTCCGGAATCTCACGTACGCAGTCGACCGTGAACGGGGCTAAGTATAAAAGACGTTTCGACGATGTTGAACAGCACTCAAAATGAGCAGTGGGCAAAAGAATGGCGGAACTGATCTCTTCTCTTGCCCGAAAAGCCACAAGACACGGAATACATTCATCTTGTGCTACATCTAAGGCCAAGCAGTCGAGTGCGAATAAGATGCCCTGGCACATACATATACCTAAATATATACGGAAACTTTCGCTCACGAACAAATCCGAAGACTCCGACGCCGGATTTATAATTATTATTATTTGGGATTTTAATGGCGCAGCAGCAGTGCAGGCTATAATGCTTGTTACTATGACAAACTGACACTGAAATATGTGATTCTACACACGTAGTTTACTTCCCTTGCAAGAACATGCTATCTAACGGCAAAAAAATGTTAGTAACTGCATTACTGGAAACAGCTTATTTTAGCGCGTCACAAATAACGTCAGCATAACGCTAGCGTAACGTAAGATCTCAACATGAAGCTCAGACTAGTGTCATATAAAGTGTAAATTTGAACATGGTTGAATATGGACAACAACAGCGTGTATGACAAAAGAATAACGAACAGAAGACACAGAGAGAGGTGGTTCATATTTGCTGTTACTTGTTCTTACACACTATTTATCTGACTAGCTTCATTTTTGTCGTTGATGCATAGCACAGAAACGTGCACTTTCAAAGAAGCTGGAAGTGGAATTGTCGAACTCGTATCATCAAAATGTAAAATTTTCCATTAAAGTGTAAAAAACAAACTTCTCATTTTGCACTCAAACACGATGTTCGAAATGCTACTCAGGAGAAGTCAAAATAATAATAAAACGATACATGCACGAGAACGAGTCTTGTTCCGTTTTTAGATCATGAGCGGACATTTGAACATTACGAAATCTATAGTCCGCATATATAAACGAATAAATCAATAAAGGTGATAAAGCTCTAACGAAAAACCTACGTCGTTGCTTAAACACAGACCATGAAGGCTGAACGCAAGTCGTGGCCTTTAATGTATCACTTTATTGCAGCAACTGAAGCTGCCTTGCAGAAACTTGATTCTTGTGCAGTACAACCAGCAGCGATATTATCAGACGTAATGGTTGCATGCCAGGTACTCCAGCGAGGATTCCTGCAGGACATCTGCCTGCAGCGGTGCTTATGCAATATCGAGCATCTATGCAGTTTAGGATTTCGCCATATTATTTCAGCGGTTTCAATCACACGTGGGCATGTCCGGAAATTATGCTGCTCACGTTCTTGTGCGCCAAGGTCTAAGCTCAATGGTGAGAGTACCACGACGTGTCCAGCGGGCATCTAAGACGATCATTCTGAGGCACTTTCATTCCTTGGCGCCTCCATCATATCAGACCTGCGTGACCAAGAGACTTAGCTACACGGTAGCACCCTCATTATCCCATGTTCACACCCTGTCAGCGAGAACGCTGGCATGGCGACACAAGATAGGACTGTGGCTCTTACGAACGTGTTTGTTCTGTTTAGCCCACTGTGGCATAAAACATTACTTTCTAGAATGCCCAGAGTTTGCGGAGAGAACCCAAAGTCTACTTGACGGACAGAAACACGAAATATCGACGTCCGCTACCGTGGAGAAATTGGTCTGCCTGCAAGGAAACTTAATTTTCACGAGAAAGGTGCTTAGCTTACTCCGAAAGTATTTTTTAATAAACCTTACATAATCATCGAGTGCCGAACTTTAGCAAGTAACGCTAAACTTTACCAATCACGTAATTCAATTGATAGCCACATCGCATACGGAGGGAACTGTATGCTGGGATGAACTGCTTACCCATAAGCATACATGCATACCCATGGGCATACCGTGTTACCGCCGCACGGTAAAAGATGTTTCGAACGAGCAACCGCTGGCACACCCCCACAAGGCTAGGTCTGCCCATTGGTTGCGTCCTCCTCGCCCTTCTCCTTCTCTTCATTGTAGCACTGATTAGCAGGTCCGAACTCTGATGGAGGCCGACTTCTCAGCTTTCCTTTCATAAAAAATGTATCTCTTTATCCCTCTAGTTTTAGCACTTGAAGCTGAGTTGCGGCAATTGAAACAAACTACTTGCGTTTTAATGCAGATCTTCTTCTGCGTCGAAATATTTTGCAGCACTTAAAATCAACTTGCGGCAGACAAACGCAACTAAACGCATGTACAGCACCAGCAGAATCCTGAGTCCTGCTCAGGAAACAAGAATTTCTGTTTTTCTGGAAAAATATTACGATATCGCATACACCGGATCATATATCCGACTTCGGCGTGCAAGATGAGCATAAATCTCAATTCTGTCTTTTCATGGTGCTTTTGCCATCTGTATAACGAATATCCAGCGGATATCCTAGTTGGGACGCTCCTTTTAAAACTTTTTTGAAGATCTCGAGGATGTCCACACTCGGTTATGGATGGACGTGCGGATCTTAATCGGACTATACCGTCGAACAGAGCCTGCTGCTTAGGTGACAGAGCAGTCACGCTCGCAAGGTAACCACTTTATTATCCTTTACTGTCATTGCAACGAAAAAAAAAGACAAAAAATTGGTGTGCACTTGAAATGGTTTATCCGTTGGCTGGGACTTTAGAAAACTTGGCTCACGTGTGAATGCATGCAGCGCCACCACGTATTAGAGCAAAGTATCAAGAATTGTGACGCATTTCCGAAAAGACCAGGTGTTGTATGTTCATAATTGTTTTCTGAGCAACAGGTAGCATGACGATACATATTTGCAAGATGGAATGAACATGGAGAGGTGAGAATAGGCATAAAATGTCTGCGTGCAGAGTTTTCAACAGAAGACTACTATACGCAAAATATCGTTGCTGCCTCCTCCTTTGAACGAACAGATATATACGTAGAACACGATCGTCACAGTGTACTTCATTAGAAGAAAACGCCACTGACCAATGCCATAAAACAAACAATGATGCTTTTTCGGAATCTCTACAACGCAACGTTAATCGTCAAACAATAATATTTAATGTTCTGAAATCTCTACAGGTCCCGAAGCCCGATTCGTAAGGACCTGTGCATGTCCAGAAACGTTAATTCTCGTTTTTTTTTTTCACATGGGTAAGTGACCTGTTCTGAATAATGGTTTGCTCCTGCAATGCGGTGTTCCGTTGAGCTCTCGAAAAGATCCGTGTGCTCCAGTTTATGCCAGAGTCGCAGCACTGGACCACCAGTGCTGGTGGGGATTCTGGGACTTCTGTGAACTGTAACAACCCGTGAATTCTAACACGTTAAAACCTCCCTATAAGTTTACGGAGAGGCGAATACTCTTTGTTGTGTTGAAACCCAGCATACCCGGTCGCTGTCGCAGAGACTAAAGCCGTTTGTTCCAGTAAAGGCTGCCACCACAAGAAGTCACTCAGGCATAAACTGCGCGCGCCAAAAGTTTCTCGGAGGCACAAATGGCCACTGGGCTTTCACGACCCCGAGACCTTTTATTGTCGCGGGGGCACCGCGTCATTCTGCAACGCTCGACGCTGAGAAAAAAAAAGATAGAGCGAAGCCAAAGGAACTCTTGTTCGTGGAATGGGAGGGTTCGGAACGGGACCAATGGCCCGAACACGCATTCCTGGGAAGCCCGCGGTGCTGGGTGCCCACGGGTTCAAAACTTTCGGCGACGACCTACCCCGCTCGGCCTGCTCGAGCCCTTTTCATTTCCTCCTCACCTCTATTTCCCTCTGTTCTTTTGCTCCAGGCTTTTTTTTTTCGGTCCCACGTGTCGCGTATGAGAGTGAAAGTACATCGATTATATTCCTTCGACAGGTGACGGATTACGCAACGCGTGTTAGTGGCGCTTGTAGACACGTCGTCACCTGGTATGGTGGACCGAGTGCTGCGACATTCTGCATGTACGTTCGTTTCCATTCACCTGGTTCGTTGTACACAGTAATGTTGTCCTCGATAGCTTCGACGGTCCTCGTAGCTTTCACAAGTTTAGCATTGCTAACCGCGTTCTTGTGAGTGCTGACCGCGAGGTCACTGATTCGATGAAAGCGCACATAACCTTTCTTTTTTAATGCTCATGTACTGTGTCTTGGTTGGAAGTTAACGAAGCCCAGGTAATAAAACTAATCAAGTTGTTTTTATAACACTGCATATTAGCCCGTCAGTTACATTGGAGCATTAAAGCGCATGAATTTTCGTTTTCTGTCGTAATGCCGACATGCAGACATTAAGTGCAAAAAATTTGTCCTTCTGCGTAATCTATGTGCACAATTGTGTAATGCTATACACGCGTCCGATGCTACTACGTCGACCTCAGCGGCAACATTTCGGTCCCCGCGATACGCAAAAACGTTGGTGCACTTAGGTTCAGCAACACCTTGAGGAACACCAAGCGATCAACATTCGGATGCCCCATATACTACAGCGTACTCGTAATCAGAGCACATTTTCGGCCCGCAAAGTCGCAGAATGTAATTGAACTTCTAATACTAAGTGTTCGCGAGTCAAGGGACAAGTAACCGACGCTGTATTCCAGCCCGAACAACTTCTTTCTCTCTCTCTCTCTCACTCTCTTAAAGAAAAAAAGCCTTATTTTGCGCGGAATTCAAGAGGAGGGAAAGAACGCGACATTCTAAAGCAACAATATAATACTTTCCTTGCTTAATGAAGATTGTTTCACCAACCAGCCCGAGCATATCTAGATTCCTTTTATTTCCCCAGTAGTAACAACAAAATAAAAAAGGTGTCATTTTCCCATCACGTCGTCTTCCCTGCAATGCCCTTCGCTCGCGGGACGACACCGGATGTCGGGGGAAGGTAATCGCTTCCGTTTTACTCTCAAAGCGACGCGGGCCTTCCCGAAGAAAGCAACGGGCCCGCGGCCATCCCGTTGTCAATTTGCGTGGCCCACGTTCGGACTCGCAGGAGGTCACCGGGCCAATTTTCGGCGGTGCCGCAGGTGCTTTCGAAGACCCGCGAGGTCGCGACCAGCGAGTAGGCGGAGTTCCGCTGCGGGCTGAGCAAGGAGCGCACGCATTGATTCGGTGGCATCCCGGAGGAAGCAGCGGCAGCGCACGCGAACGCGTGCAAGCACGCACGCACGCATGCATGCGTTGACACGGCTGACTTCACGCGACGCGCGCGCTTTTGAGAAGATGCGCCTATCCTTATCGCGAGGCCCGCTTCCCCGAGGGAGAGAAGCGATCGCCGAGACCCGTAAAGGCCAGCTGCACGCAGTGCACGGCGACTGCGGCTTCGGCCGGAAATGGATTCGTGCGCGACGTGAAGCTCGCCACCGCACGAGCATGAATTAGCAGTAAACGGCGACGAGAGAGAAAAAAAAATGCAGCAGCGGTGGGACACGGTGTATCGCAATGTCCTGTCAGATACAAAAACGATTACAACTTTGACTACTTCCTTTTTCTTCTATTTTCTGTCACAACGATCTCTCCTGCGAATACTTCGCGCTGCGAATCTGTCCATATTTCTGTTTCAATTTTTTTTTTGCTTTATGACTGGTCGTGGGCCTGCTTTGGAAGTTCACGTCGTTGCATTTATTTTCACAGATACTGTTTAAGTACTTGTCTTTCCTCTTGTAGTATATAGCTGAATTGGTTCCTACTATATGGCTGTAGGCAAGTCCTGCGTAGAGTTCGTGCCTACATTTATCAAGAACGACGACAACAGTTCTTGATGTAGCGACCTTCGCCGTCTCCTTTGTAATTCGCAAATATTCATTTTGAAGTTTGAATAAGGCGAATAGTTTGATCTTATTATTGCTCGCTTACTTTATTTTTGGCCTGCGCAAGTGACAAACAGATGTTACATCAAAACCAAGAATTAACGAATCATCTTTACAGCAAAACTCTTCATGGCTAGGGTTCTGTCAAATTTCCATGTGTGCGAGCAAAAACTATCATCATCAGCAATGGCTCATACCCCCCTAAGCAAGCAAAAAATTCAATGGATATAGCCCCGTAAGGCACAGGCTACAAGCACCCAGCAAGATGAAGCGAAGAGTGCTCACATTCTTTCTAATCACGCATACAACGTAGAGAACAACATGTCGAAAACTGTGATCAATGGCTCATACCCAGGGAAGCAATGGTTCAGACCCCTGTATGTAATGGCTCGTATACCCATAAGCAAGCAAAAAATGCAATAGTTCATGGCCCTGGTTCAATTCCTTTGTGAACTGCACATGGACTCTCGAACGAGAGGTGTTGCTATATACGCAAAGGACACAATGTATGTGCATTTGTCCTCTTGGCTCGCGCAATGGACAATGCCAACGACTGTGGGGATGAATGTCTGTGCCATACAAACGAAAGACTGAACTGTGCTATCCACTTTCCATATATCTCCAGGCACACCTAAGTGTGATATCGAGAAGTTCATGACCACGCACTTTGCCTGGGTTAACCGTGATGACACTACTCCTGTGACCATAGTTGGAGACTGAAATGAACATCTCAAGGCCAGACAAGACATGGTTCGCTCAATTTGTACGAGGAAAGTCTGGTTTGAAGGGCCACACCAATCCGAGTCACTCAACTACTCAACCGTGGTCTTGTATAGATTTAACTTTGACCGAGATTCAGTCTAAGGTTGTCATTGAACCAATCAGTGTGTATTACAGTAATCACAAAGCTATCGTCACTGCCATTACAAAATTTAAAAAACAATGAAATTATAGGGCCATTGATTGATTGAAAACTTTATTGTTCCACCGAGCTTGGGTGCCCGCCTTTTAACCTACACGTAGGTAGGGGGGGAGGACGAAGCAGTCCCCGCGCGTTGAGGACGGTGAGTCTCCACGGCCTCAACGGCCAGGCTGAATGCTTGACGCTGGTCGTCTTCAGCTTCGCTCTGGAGCAAGGCCTCCCAGGCTCCTCTACTGTCAATATTTTCCTTGGCCCCTGGGGAGCCAGCACACTCTCATATTATATGGTCTAGCGTACCTTTTTGCTTACAAATTTTGCAGAGGGCGTCGTTATAGTCCCTCGTCTGTGTTAAGTAGATCCAATGTGGTGATGTATAATTGTTTCCTTGGAGGCGCCGCCAAATGCGAGCGTCCTCCAGAGAGAGAGAGACCGATGCGGAGGCGGAAAGATTCTTCTTTCGGCTTTGTAGTGACCGACAATTTCCCTGTACGTGATCATGCTATCTTTTATCCGTGGAACTGGCTGCTCTAGAGTTGCCCGGTGGTAGAGTGCTCGGGCGAGCTCGTGAGCGCCTTCGTTGCCTGGGACTTCTTCATGGGCCGGTACCCAAATAAATGTTATGTCCCTCCTGGGAGGGTTTTTGAGTAGAATGTGGAGGGCTTCTTCCGAGATTCTCCCTTTGTTAAAATTTCGGATAGCTAATTTGTTATCGCATAATATTACTCCCGCTGTTGTACACGCACAAGCGAGCGCTACTGCAACCTCCTCGGCTGTACAGGCGTCCCTCGTGCCAAAACCACTTTCTGATTATGAGGCACGCCGTAGTGGAGGACTCCGGAAATTTTGACCACCTGGGATTCTTTAACGTGCACCTAAATCTAAGTACACGGGTGTTTTCGCATTTCGCCTCCATCGAAATGCGGCCGCCGTAGCCGGGATTCGATCCCGCGACCTGGTGCTCAGCAGCCCAACACCACAGCCACTGAGCAACAACGGCTGGTCCGTTACAAAATGATGAAAATAAATACATTTACAGTTGTCTAACCCTGTGTGATGTGCTACAGCTTCGCTGGTCACCCACCTTCACAGAGTGGAATGACTACTCAATTTGTTTTTGTGCTTGCACCTCACCGTAAACGGACACCTCCGTTTTCAGCAATGGTGAGGCAATCAATAAAGCGTGACGCGAACTCCTCAATTTGCAATTATGGCTTGACCGCACCCAGTGCGGCCGAAACAATCAGCCTGCTTAAAGCGCTTCTATCGACGCATAGAGTCATGATGTCATATCTTTACCACTGCAGCTGGACACGAATGAATGGACTTCCGTTTTGACCAGCTTACTCAGACGTCTTCCGCTCGAAGTCGGTTAAAGAAACTGTGGCTTTTTATATAACTCTTCGGAGATATAACCACGCCTTCGACTGCTCTCAACCTTGCATTTAGCTTGCGTGTAGCATATATTTTCACCAACGCGGTAAATAATTGCGTCCTGCAGCGTCTGCCTAGCTTTTTCAACACATCCGACTCTGTCGTCTGCTCGCCGAGATGTCTCTGTGCGGCAGTTATGCTTCATGTCATCGAATTTGCACGTGCACCCACCAGACCTTGTCGTCTGCTGTACGGAGCGATCACTTTTTTCAAAACAAAAACCACATAATCGCATTCACCAGCTGATAGTCCTTAGAAATGATGCACTTGCCATCGCACGTCCACCATTTGTAGAAGCTGAACTTCCGTCGCAAAGCGGTTACACTAAACGCATTAACGGCAAAGGACAACAGGCCAAAGAGTGCAGCCAATGAGTGTGAAGTAATTTCCGGTTTCGTAGCGGAAGTCGCGTTTGCCGTTTTGTGTGTGTCTAGAGACGGAATGTTTTCTTTGATGAAAGCCGACCAGGTGTGATTGTTTGCTCGTTAGAAGTGTGAGAAGCCAGTTAGACAAGACAAAAGGGCAACCGTAAAGGAGAAACGGATGAGCGGTTCCCGGTGAGGATGGAACAGGTAGTAGGAGTGGGCGGAGCAGTCGGGCGGATCCTCTTCGCTGGGCGTAGAGAGATGGTATCTTCGCCTCTACACGCTAGGAGGCGAAGCGTGCGAACAAGCCGGAAAGAGCCATCTTTACCGCGTCGGAGAAGGACAGCCGTCATTTTTCTTTTTCTCGGGACTGAGGGACGAAACGAGGGCTGATAAATTACAGTATGCTAGTGCGCTGCGCATGCGCATTATCTCTCTCCTTTGTTTAAAACAATCATCGTCATTGCTGTAGCCGGAACCACATAGGCAGGATGTAAGGGCCGTGTTATCGACGGCCGTGGAAGTCACCAAACACTCAAACACTCAATTCGTGTGATCGAATGGCGTACGGTGTGGAGACACGCTAAGCTAGTCTTTCCCAACAACAGCAAAATTACACCGGTGGGCTTTGTTTTTCCTTGGATAGGTGGTACAATCTTTTGTTTGTGAAGGACACACTTTCGGCGTTGCTTCTTGTGGTTTTGGTGGTCTCAGCCTAGCCACACATCTGGCACGATGAATCTTTAGAGCTAAATATGAAGGAACACGTGTTGACGAAGTACAAGAATAATAACTATGGATAATAAGTTAGGTTTCGAAGATTCCAACCCCCAATTCACAAACTTATTGAAGCAAGAGCTCCAAAAGCATGAACTTCACCTAATGAGCTATGTGAGGCCTCGTCACTGCTGTGGTCACGCTAGTATAATAGAAAGTGCTTAACCGCTTATACACTGGGCTAATAAAACAGCTGTCATTACCTGCTCACGGTTCGTTCACACCTCCTTGTGCGACCGACTGGTCTTTCAGCTACATTATCCAACTACGCAGTATAATATGCGTGGAACCATACGTTTCAACTACACCGTTCAACTACAGTACATTCCACCGTCCAAATGCACACTTAAACTATACACTATGCATCTACCCGCGGCGCCCTTTCAATCGACCCAACTCGGAAAGGTGCTCCGCAGAGGTCAACACCCCTCTCCACTCGGTATTGAGGAGGTGACGTCAGCGACATATGGCGACCATTCACAAGAGATCTCCCCTCCCGTGGCCAATTCGCGGAACCGGCAAGTGGTGCGGCGTGGCATGCAGTCTGACGAAGCTCGCTTTACAAATAAACAAGCAACCAAGCCATCGGAGCGGTTCGAACTCACTGTCTCCCGTGAGCCTTCTTTGGCTCCCGATAATCAAAGGGGTCGACGTAGAGCAGCTCCGTGAATGGGTCTCTGTGACGAAGAAAAGACGACGTTGAAAAAAAAAAGAATTCCTTGTATACGCCCTTCTGGACGGGGCGGTAACCCCTTCGGTCCCCGTGTGTTACCCTATCGGAACGTCGCAGTGGATTTGTTCCTGCGGCTTCTTGCAACCGAGGAGGAGGTTGCGCGTTCAACTCCCAGTCCTGGCAGCCGCTTTGTGACGAAAGTAAAAAAAAATGCGGACAAGCTTTATTTCCCAGTGAGCACTGGCTGCAAACGTTTGCTTAGGCTTCACTACGACCATCGTGAGTGCCAGCCTATTTTCTGTCTGCTGCATGCAAGGCGAAGGGTAGTGAAGCCAGTGACCTCCAGTTAATCCCGTATGGCATCGGCAACTGCCTCCAGCGCATGCTAGTTTTCTAATCTCATCACGACCCTTTATCATCTGCCACCCTCTCTGTGCTTCCCTTCCCTCGGTCACCCATCCCTCTAGACTAAAGGACAACTCTTTATCTACTACACGCATTCAATGACCTCTGGAACGGCAGTCTCTTCCTCTTAATAACAATTCGAATGTGCACTGCACCTGCATGCTCTAGTCGGTACTGCCGTCTTCTGGCTCTTTAATATCATACGTGTTTATTTCCGTTTCCCCACTCGTTGCGCGGTCCTGAGCCTCTTCGCAAGTTTCTTTATCCCGTATGACTGCACTATAAGTTAGTACTGCTAACAGTACTCGAGTGACAAACAGTGCTGAGATTCAATTGTGTTTATAAAAATACCATATGGCCATAATCAGGCGCTCACCGCTACGGCATGATAATTTTTTTTTTGAAGTTAAAGCATTCGATTATTCAATCTGTCCGCTAATCCTCCTAATTTCCATGTTCCGCTTCATGCAAGCGCTTGAAGTGTGTGCAATATTTATGGATATTATCGGCTAAAGGACATATCAAGCACCAAAGGGCGTAAAAATAATTTAGAGTGTATACATTTACTTGTTTAGCGACGAAAATTAAACTAACCTGTTCCATATGAGCTTGTTGGGCGAATTGATTCTCCATCGTTACAGAAGCGACTAATCACATTCATGTGAAGAAACGTTTGCTAAATTTGTTATGGTGGCCTAAATTTTGCCTCTTAACGCGTTTAAGCAACTAGCAAGTAAGGACGTGTCAAGGGGAAGCTGAGTTTGGGACCCCAGAAACGTGTAAATGTCCTGATTCCGTCGGATGAAATTAATTCAATAAGTGAGGTACAAGAGATGCCTACTGGTGGGACGAAATGCTAGTTGGAAAGGAGGAGTCGCTGCGGTAATCAATCCGAAGCTTAGCAAGCTTACCGAAAAATACCGGCACCAAGCGATGGCGATCCTGCTTGCTTGCGCGGCCAACTTTCCAAATTTTTTGTGGAAGGAAATAATTTCGTAGAACTTCAAAGAACGAAAAATGTCCTAGTTGCTTTTGTGAGCATCTTTCTTGAAGCCATGTGTATTTTGGGGCAATATAACTCGAAGAACATAACCGGGAGGTGCGCGGCAGCGGTCCCTTGAAATCGCTAGAGAGATGTTCCTGCTGCACTGTACAATCATGATCATGTCGATAATCATAATGATCATGATGCATTTTGTTACAGGACCCACTGATGGCGGAAGGCATCCCTGCACCACAATGTAAAGAAAAGTGAAAGAAATTATTTGACGTCTGAGCGGTTCTCTGCCGACCTATCTACCACACTTCCCTACTTCCCAACCTCCCCTCTACGACTGACTTCCCTCTCCGAATCCCCCTTTCCTACCGCCCCCAGTCCTCTCTTCGACGGCCATTGTTTGACGCCTCTTTGTAAATAACCGCGGACAACCCGTGGCTCCCCCTATCGGAAGAGAGACAGACGAACAATGCCACTATTCGAGTTTGCCTCGAGGGCTAGATACGTTGCACATGCTTCACATCGACGCGCGGGGAGACCCCCGGCGACCCCTAGCGGCCGCGGCTGGCGTCATTGATGGAATCTGCGATCGCGCCAAAGCGCCCGTAAGTTCTCTCGTGGCCACCTCGTTCCCTCCTCTCTCCTACACCCTAGACGTAAGGCCCGCGTTCGCAAGCCAGCTTTCAAGCCTTCCACCGCAGGCTACACGGCGTTTCTTTCAACGGGACAAAACTGAAGAGAGAACACCGCGCGTGGTACAGATAAAAAAAGCGTACGCCGGCATTTTGTCTCTCGGCGCGACCCAGGCATGAGGTCTAGCTTTGGCACGTCGTCATCGTCACGACAGCGGGAGTACAACAAGCATTTGCATACATTATACCCGTGCCCCCTGCCAGGGCGCCATGGCCGGCGCCACTCGAAGCGTAAGGTTGAACCATTCTTTTTTTTTTCTCTCTCATTTCTATTCTTCCCTTTCTTTCGCTCCGCAGGTTCAATGTATCGCATTGTTGGAGGGGGGCCGCTTTCATTCCAAAAGCCGCGCCAGAGACGCCGGCCGCTGCGCTCCGATGAGAAACGACCGCCTCCTGGTCCGTTCGTCGTCATCGTCAGCGCGGCGAGGTGCAAAGGCCAGCCAACGTCGCGCACCACCGCAGCCAACCATTCGCTCCGCACATCGCGCAAAGCACGCGCTCGTATGGGAAAAAAAGATGCGACGCCATCGCCCCCCCCCCCCTTCCTCCGACACCCATCTTTTCGCTACCCTCTCATAACATAACATCTCGCATAACATCTAGCGCCCCGCTGTTCGACCAGGACACTACATCACGCCGGGATGCCTCTCACAAATGGCGCCCAACGTGAGGAAGCGTGAAGCCGTTAATGACGATGGCGATCGGGGGCCTGCAAGAGGAGCGCGCCTTCCCGAGATGGCGTCGTTCAATTTATCGCCGCGTCAACGGGTTCAGGCTTTTCTAAAGGAAGAGAGGTCATGATCCTGGTTTATGAGTACGCAAAGGGCACCTTAAATCACGATCGGCTGCCCCAACTAGAGGTGCCGATACTGACCCGGGCATGAAGCCTTTAGTGGTGCTTGCGATTATGAACGGCACGTAGAGGCGCTGACGAGAAAGTACTAGTCCTCCTGGGATTCATCGAGCGAGAAACTGAATGGTGTATTTCTTGCGGAGCCAATGGCAGTTCATCGCAAAAAGAGCAAATCTCTGAAAATGCTCAGTATGTATGTATGTATGTATGTATGTATGTATGTATGTATGTATGTATGTATGTATGTATGTATGTATGTATGTATGTATGTATGTATGTATGTATGTATGTATGTATGTATGTATGTATGTATGTATGTATGTACGTGTGTATGTATGTATGTATGTATGTATTGTATGTATGTATCCATGCAGGCGTACATTAGTGCGGATGGACGGGCAGATATGTGTGCGTGTGTGTAGTTGTCATGAGGTAAGCCCTGAAAAATGCGGTTAACGTTAGTGACTTGCACATTATCAAACAGCACGAAGATGCCGTTGACGACATAGCTTATACACCTGGTATGTATTCATTTGCAATTTCTGGCGAAACGATGCCTAGTTAACGAAGGAGCTGACTTCATTGCTTGATCCCGTAAGTCAGAGATAATTAGGAACCTACTGATGTAGGTTGCAGTCGAGATAGAGGTTAAGAGGTTTCCTGGAAGGTGGCTGCAGCGTGTAGTGTGAAGGGGAAGGCTTAGACAATGTTGTCTTTTTCAGTACTGTGGAAAAATTCGGCGAGCAAGAATATTTACTGGAACAGTAGTACATCTTGAAGCATAAATACTCTTCAAAACTCCAGCTTTGTTCAAGAAATAGAAGGACTCTCATGCTTGACAGGGGCTTTATAGGGAACAAAGCTTCTTGGTTGGCTTCTATTCTGCAAATAGAACAAACGCTTTATATTTCCCAAACTGAACATATAAATAGCGAATTTTTATAACATAATCCTTGTAGACTGATTCTTCATATTTGTTATCCACTGGTACGGCAGCACTCCACTACGCAAGACAGAAAAATTGGCCTCTTTATTCTTGCTTTGTTGTGCTCTGTAATCACTTGAAATATTTTTTGAAACACACCGTTTATACAATCAAGCCAGTGGGACCAGTTTATCCGAACGATCAGTGGACTGTAACAAATCAATATTCTAATGAATGGAGTCAATGAATCCGAAGGCAACATACGAAGGCAATAATAAATAAAGCAATATTGAAATCAAAAATACAATTGAAAATGAGACATTGAAAACTAATAATGTAGTGTTCTGAAAAAAAAAAGCGGGAACTCTGCCGCTAGTATCTACGGTAGCTGCAAGTGTTGCGCTTCCGGCAACAAGAAAAAATTGGTTAGTGCATGCATTTGCCCTAAATGTTGTACTGCAGGCCGAAGATGCCGCCAGGGCCCAAGGGCTCGAGGGCGTCATTTAGGTAGAGAGGCCTAGTTCTCAAATCTGCTGTGCACAAATAAAGTTTATTCCTCCTCCTCGGGCTTGAAACCGCTTTGCGTCCTTGCCCATTCATAAATTCCAACAGAATATTATGTTGTTAGTGAAATCATTCGCAATGACTATACATTCGCGTGGAGATACTGCCTAGCTGCGTTAAAAAAGAAAAACTGGGATTGCTTGACAATTTAGAAAGATAAAGCGTGAACAAATATACCGCCAAATGGAACGGATGAATCCACAAGCGCGAAGATTAAACAGATCCCCGTACTACCCATCGTTATCGTGGTAGATTAATTATCATTTTATCTAGTAGCTTTCGTATAAAACTTTATGGAGTGGAAGCACAGCCTCCGCGATAACGTGGAGCGCGCCGATCTCGGAGGACACGAATGCATACTCTCAGCTGCCGGCAGGTGTTGCAGAGTGGCCGAAGGGGCTTTCCCTTGTGACACGCACCTCCGCTCTGTTCTCTTTTTTAATCTTTTTTTGCTGCTTTGTGTGTGTGTGCACGCGAACTGCACGAGCTGCGTGAACAGAGAGGCCCCGCTCTTTAAAACATATCGCTGCTAGCGACACCTGCCGGACGTAATAGTCGTCGGCCACTACACGGCGATCACCTGCGCGGCAGTTAGGTCCTGAGCCGGTCGCGCAGTCCGGTGCAGTGGAAAGCCAGCTACAGTACAGAGACCGTTGACACTGCGAAGGTGTTGCGCTGCCGGTGTGAGAAGTCAGGAAGAAAGAAAAGAAAGTGAGAAGAGAGAGAGAGTCGTAGAGAGAAAGAGAGAAGCGTTGGTTGCTTGCTTCTTTCCATTGTTGCCAACATCTGCGGTGGCCTAGCTGCTCACAGCGGTGCCTCGGTGCCTCCGCATCGCCTCTGACCCCGCGAAGAGGAAGTTGTCGAACGCAGTGAACTGTACAGGGGCCGAACCCATATTTTCGTTCTCATAGTCTAGGGTTCTACGAAGGTTCGACTGCTATGGCATAGGCTGTAGTGAATCACACTCACTGACCAAGCCTGAAGAGAGATGGACGTTTCGGAACCGTGCACGGGTTGCTTGTACAGCTTACCGGTTCCTTGTGCAACTTGAACAGCTTAAGAGTTGTCCGGCCCTTACCGGAGCTGCAAACGGCTTCCCTGCAAACAGCTTCGCTGGCCCGACTGGCCGGCGCTCCATTTTTTACGCACTTCCCTAGCATGCCAACTGATTTTTGAGTACGTTTCTTAGTCTACCAGTTTCACTTCTAATTCATTCACCGATTTCGATCCCACTCTTGAGCTTTAGGCTGCTACGCTTTCGAGATGGCGCGCCAGTGATTACTACTTAGGCAAATATGTAGATTCCTAGTCGGATACAACTTAACTTTGCAGTGAAGCCCCGCCCACGCACACATAACAACCAGCCACTGTTCCTCCGCAAGGCTGCAAATAGTTCGCACCTCAAACTTTTCCTGTCACCTAAATTAGGCGGTAACCAGAGAAAAAGAAAATATTAGCGCGTAATTTTATGCGTTTTCACTCCTCTATCATAATGGAACGGTGTAAGCCTAATTCTTTTTTGAACTGAAAAAAAAATAAACGCTTGCTTTGCTGTAACTATTTATTTTCAAGTTTCGCTTCAGTTGCTAGTGAAGTTTCGTGAGTAAAACGGACTCAGCAGTAAAATGAACTGTACCGCGGACTTTTGAAGAGTGAACTTCTCAGACTCCATACACTTTGTCCATGTTTGTTGCGCATCTTATCGCTTCCGCCGATGAAAAGACTCTTCAAGAATAGCACACGTTCCGGAGGTATCAAGTACCACGCCTTTGTGAAAAAGCCGCATCATGACGATTTTGTCTGCTTGTGTGATTGGCTGGTGGAGTAACACAAAACCACGTGGTCCGTGCGCCTTGGTTGGCAACTGCTGTTTTTAAGTTGTATCCTACTATAGAGGTGTTTGAGCTGAGTTGTAACCGTGCAAGGGAATCAAATAGACACATGAGCGAGAAGCCACAGTCCGAGTTTGCAAAGCAGTGCAGGGCTATATTTGTTCGTCGGCACAAATTTGAAGCACCACATAGAGGAACATTACACCCCATGGTTCTGAGTGAACCATAGTTAGAGCAACAGAGGATGTGAGATTGAGCGTCTGTGAGTCACACAGACACTCAGTGAATCTCAGTAGATGAGAAAAAAATCAGTGAGTGGGGCTGATTCGGAGCTGGCATGATCACGCATTTATGAGCAGGAGGGGGGGGGGGGGGGGAGGATCTTGGTGCATGCTTACATGTGCGCGTGCTTACCAGTGTTGCCTATGTCGGAAAATGGAAACTGACAACCGACGAGCATGCGAAGAAATACGCCAACTGTTTCTAATAGTGCCTAAATTCATACCAGCGCTGAAAATTCCTACAGCCTCAAGAAATTTTCTTCAACGAGCTAAAGCACACTCCCAATTATCCCTCAGATCTCGCAACTCACGCAATTTCGTTGCACGGCCACGTGTAATGCCGCCTACACGTTTCGTACTCCGGTCACCAAGAAAAAAAAAGCTCGAAGAAAGTTGACCGCGAAAGGCCAGCGGGGCAGATCCCACTCCTGCCCCTTTTAGATAAGCTCGGCTCGTCCACCGAATTAAGTGTGTGCGCATTCTGCGTGTGAGAGTGAAACCATTCGACTGCGGAACCCGTGCCAAGCTCCGCAGCTGGCACAACCTGCCAAGCAACGCCGCAGAACTATAGCAGAGCGTATAAATAACCTGACAAAAAAATCCTTTCTCTCACCCTCCGCAACGGTGTCGTCGAGAAATATCGCGGTGGTTGCCGGCAGAATACCAAAATCAAGGTGGTTGCGTGAGCACGACTCCGCGATTAAACGCATCTGCTGGGGAGCATTTAAAGTGCTGCCGAAGAGGCCCGTCTTACGGCCGTAGACCCCGATCGAGTAGCACCGGTCTTCCGAACTGCATCGAGATGCAAGCAGCGTCGCCTGGAGGACGTTGGCCCGCTGACACAGAAGGCGTCCGCATTAGCACGAGGGGAAGGAGGTAGGACTAAATCCCGCAGCCGGCGCAGCGGTTATCGCTTCCTCTCCAGGATAGTCCCCTCTCTTTTTTTTTTTTGTTTCCTCCCCCGTTGTTCCGTCGCTTCGCGAACACCTGCTCGGTGTCGAGCGAACGCACATAGTTGTGCTGGTGATTGTCTTCGGATCGATCTGCTGTGGATTGTCTGCTGGATAGCTTTTTATTGGACGAGGTTCTCGGCTGGCCCGTTTTGTTGTTTGAAACCAAAGTGCTTGTTCGCGTTTTGTCTGCCGGTGAACTACCCAACATGGAATGAATGAATATGAATGAATGAATGAATGAATGAATGAATGAATGAATGAATGAATGAATGAATGAATGAATGAATGAATGTGTGGTGGTAGTGTCATCGGCATTGTCCGCAGTCTTGCTGAGCTGTCAGCTGGCCCAGGGCAACCGCAACTGCCAACGCTATGGGCGAGCGGGCGCCATGCTGGGTATAGGGTACCGCAGCGCCAGCGAGAAATTAAAAGAAAAAGGAAAAGAAAACGCCAGTCACCTCTGTTCCCTCGCTGGCTTCTGTTATCCTGTCTTGGAGCTCCACAAATAAATTACTAAGTTGTACACACGAGAGCTTGACGCCACGTGCATAGAAAGACCGCGAGCTTCTCGACTACCCGCTCGAGTGACGTGAAAGAGAGCCGCCAATTTGCCTCTTAGAGGACACAGTGACTATAAGTGCACCATGCTCCAGTTAAGAGTGTTCAGTGAGAACGGGAAAGCTATTTATTACATATCAAGCTGTTAGACTCGAATATAGCGAGTGGGAAGTAGCTGTTGAAGGAAAACGAATTCGGCGTTCCTTCCGCAATATTGCTCACATTATCTCCGCTGTTTTTTTGTGGGACCCACTGTTATCACAATACCCAACCGTCTCATGCCGCTTTCCGCGTAAGCGTATTTCGCGAATAGCTTCGCGCTCGTTTGGCATTATTATATCTTCTGACGTCTAAAAAACATATTTGCATTGTCGTGTTCCCTTTTCTTATATAAAATATACCCCGCTTATTTTTTGCTTTCATCTGATCGTTGCGAATTCGCTGTGCTTTGTGGCACTACGAGGGTCACGCTGCTACTTAAATTTTACCTTTGATCTCTCTCCGATCGACCCGCTTCCTCATGCCCCGTAATGAGGCCCTCGACGTATTATGTTTGTATATATGTCTTAAATGTACAAATAAATAAGGAAAAAAACGAGGTAACGATGACAACTGCCGCAACAAGTACTCCGGCAACAGTGGCTCCAACCACGTCGTGAAAGAGAAAGAAACGTCGTTGGCTTACTCAGTACAGCTTATCTCATAAGTTTGCATGCCACGCGCAACAAATTAAGCCCTCTTCGGAGCGGCATCTTCGTCGTGCGGAAACGATCACCACGTGTCCGGACATGTGCGCACGCTTCTACAACCGAACATCACCTGGAAGAGGAGTAGGCCATCAGGCGCTTGCGAGCAACAACCTTTGTCTTTCCACTTCTCTTTCTTTCTTTCTTTCTTTCTTTCTTTCTTTCTTTCTTTCTTTCTTTCTTTCTTTCTTTCTTCCGCATAGGCTGTTGTTCCTACCCCTCCGTAACAAGGCAACGACAAGCTGCGGGCGAACACCTTGACTGTCGTGCCCAGAGTACTGCCAGGTGATCTGGCGTCGACGAACGCGTAGAACAAGAAAGGCAGAAAGAGAGGGAGAAGAAGAAGGCCGGTGTGGTTTCACGGATCGCCGATCGGCGCAGGTGTTTAAAGGGAACGAATTGTCCGCGATGTCGACGTCACGCCAGTGCGCCCATATAAGTGCCGGAGCACGTGGCAACGGTCGAAAACAGCTGGGACGTCATCAAGCCGCCTGCCTTACAGTTTTCTCAACAGTTCCTCGGGGCAGTATTCCACTTTCTCCACGAACGCACGCGCCCCTCAGCCTCCACACTAGCTCCCCCAGCCGCCTTTCCCACTTCACACTCTTGTTGCCATCCCCGCACTTCCCTTTCCCGCCATTACCGCATTTACCGAACTATAGTCCGTTGGCTATACATGACTAAATGTTAAATTCCTGTGGCGCGCAATCTAAAAAGGTGCGGACTATACATTGTTTACATTCTTCAAGGTCGTTGTGGTCTCAAAAAAAAAGGGGGAAAGACGCAGCCCGATGGCGCCTGGAAGCTTTTGCCGTGCTATATCACATATTGAACTCATCTGACAGTCTAATATTACGCTGACTGAATAAGGAATCCGCAGCCTTACTACCTGAGAATAACATTTCTTTCTATTCTCTCTCTCTCTCTCTCTCTTTCTCTCTCTCTTTGCTTAGCCATGAAAACTGGTTGCGGACAAGCTCATACCTCCTCGTCAGCCGAACTTTGCCACAGCGGGCTGTAAAGCAGGTGCTAACTCTAGTCTGGAAAATGCGGTACATTCCCGCAATTCTATTGTGGACCAGTTCTTTATATAGATTGCTTCTTTCGTTGCTGAACGCCATGGGATGGGAAAACAAAAAAATCCCCAAAACGCAGAGAATAAACGTTTCAACTGACGCCCGCTGGCGAAGTACATTGTACTCGCATGGGCAAGGGTGAAAAGCAGGACTGAGCAGTTAGCGAAGAGGTCGTTGCATTGGATGAACGAGGCAGGTGACAGCCGATGTTCGGTGCCGTAGCGTAGAAAGTTGTGTGTCAGTAGTGGTGGTTTGATCTGCACTTCGAGATACAGCCCTCTAGAGCCTTATTCCTTGCGAGTCGACTGAAATGAGATGTCCTTGAAACAACGCAGTGTTGGAGCCAGTAACTCGCACGAATTCATCCTGCCGAACGAGGTCGTTAAGGAACTTTACATTTTCCGCTATCGAATTACCCTTTGTGGAAGGCCAAGATATGGAGACGTAAACGCGGGTTGGTGGTGCAGTTGGGCCAAGACGGACACATAGCTATTATTGCCGTAAACCATCACATTTTACTCAGCACTTGGTTGTAAAGTATCACCAGGTACGTAATTCTTAACATGCAGTGCTTTCTTTCTTCTTCGACGAAAGCACCTGTGTATCACGGAAATGTGTCGAACGCGTTGTAGTCAGATTTAATGGGCTTCGCTATAAGATTCATTGATGCATAACAGCAGCACGCACGTACTTCCAGCCTCTGCAACCCATCCTTCCACTAAATATATCGTTACGGTGCATTTGTACAGTGCCGTGGGCGCAAGAGAGTGACGAATAGGAAGTTGTGAACTGTCTACTGGAGCTGCGGCCTTCGTACTAACCTGCGCGCTACCATTCTCTGAGAATATTATTCATCTATCCCCCAACATTTACGCCTCAACCGTTAGGTATGGCCGGGTACCAGGACACATGGCACTCACTGCAAATGAGTCAGCAGATGCACTAGCGGGCGGCATCTCTTAGAAGCCCGGTACTGAGGATCCTGAAACATTCTGCATACATCACGGCTGCGAGATTTAGAAAATTTTGTGCTCAGGAAAAGCATGTTAAATCGTGTGTATTAAATAACACCGATTTTCAGCCCCTTAGATTTCATCGGCACAGCAGGTAGTGTTCAACAAGAAAATTTGAAGTTTCTTTCACGAGAATGCGTTGCCGAATACCAATGCTTAATTTTGTTATTCCCACAGTTCTGGTTTGGCGGCTTCCTCTCAATGTTTTTAGTGCAACGAACCTGAAACTATCGAACATTTCTTTCTAGTATGTCGTAGCTTGGACTTTCACAGAAAATTACTTTTAGAAGGTCCCTTTGCCAACTTGCATTGGTCATTACGCTCCCTGGGATAGAGTCTCTTGGGGCGTCCGCACAGGACACTGCAATAGGAACGTATTTGATTCCATGTTTAATTTTGTAAGTGAAACAACGAGACTGCCATGTTAATTTTTTTGTTCTACTTTCGTCAATATGAACACGAAAATATTAACTTCGAATTTTAACATAATACAGCCTGAAAATTGATAATAACGATTAGTATTCATTTAATATCAATTATAAATTACAAAATTCTATTTATGTATTCTTCCTTTCTTACCAACTACCGCCCGGTTCATGGCCGATTCCCCGTAGTGGGTTGAGCCATATCTATGGGCCCCAAACCAAACCAAACCTGCGCGTTTACCACTTCCTGTACAATATATATCTAAATATATCGTAAATGGCCTAGACGGCGTTTCAATTGCTTATGTAATCATATTTATCAGAACAAATATACATTACCCTCTGTTATCGCCATTACATGTCATTTGATCTCGAGAGCGAAGAGCTTTGCTCTAGCACTATTTTGCATAGGCTAAACGTTTATGTTGAGCATATTTTAAAGCATATTTGAAAGATCGTTCCCCTACTTTGATAGTGCATGTTAGTGTCGAGCAGTTTATGTGACCTCGAAGGACACTTCATCAGACATGTGTCGATGGCCTGATTGTTAGAGCATCAGGCTCCTGTGCCCTGTATTGCATATATATATATATATATATATATATATATATATATATATATATATATATATATATATATATATATATATATATATATATAGAGAGAGAGAGAGAGAGAGAGAGAGAGAGCACAGAAGCCTGAGGCTCCAACCATTAGGACGTATACCAAAAAAGAGGGAATTGAAACACTTTACGAATCTCAATCCGCGCAGCTTCTAGAAGACGATCAAGAAAGAAGTTACGGGACCCGTTCGCCGCCGAAATTTGTTGCACGCTTCTCATCGTACGTACTGTGGTGCTGCTGTGCATTTCTGTACAAGGCCAAGCCCGCCGTGTCTTGTGATGCAACATTGTTTTACCTCGGAACAACAGTTTCCCCTTCTCTGCAATGTCCACCACGGTGGCTCACAGACGCATACGTCCCTGTAATTCGCAGCGTGTCTCTTGTCAGAATGCACCATTTTTCCTTGCTGGCTCATGAAAACTTCTTTTTTTCTCAAACTGATTTCTACACTGCGTGGGATCTGAACATTTTTGTCCCTAGATAATATCGGTACTCATCGTAGATTGTTGAGTACTTGCAATTTTTATATTCATTTACACAATATCGTTGCATAGAGTAGTAAACACTTTGTAGGATGAGCACCCCTTCCAGAGATCATTTAGAGCTCCGGGTCCCAAATTTTTAATGTTTATGTACAGTTGCTGACAAGAGTGAGTGGAACACGGGAGCTTTAGCCTAATAGCATCTCAACGCCCTCTAACAGCCTCAAGGCTGCTGAGTGCCTCACGGAAACAGGGCACTAGGATTCAACTTCTGTGAACTCCGGCCTGCGCGCATGCGTAATGCAATTGTGTTTTGCCTTTGAGGCTGCTGGAGGGCATTCAGATACAGTGCTACCACAGCTCAGGCCTTCTTACTATATACTTTGGTGCGCACCTGTGCTGTATTTCGTTTGGATACCAAAAAAATTAGGACTCTTCTTCATTCGCCTTAGCTTACCGTTTTGAAAACAATCAAATGAGCGGAATTAGATACCAGATTAGACATGCCGATGCCACACAAAGAATTTTTATAAGCCAATTTTTGAGGAGGCTGTTCGAAAACAATGTGATGAAGCTTGTGGAAGATTGCCTACTTTTTATCATTATCACTTTGGATTCGACGCTGTAGTGCTGGCGGAGCCAGGCATTGTAGCAGTATACTTTTCTTTCACGTTATTATTGTGAGAACGTATCTTAAAAAGCAGCTTTTGTCTCCGCGCATTATTTGCCATCAGATACGCAGACAAAGGCGGCGAAAAAAAAACACCTTGCGCACCGTCCTCCCGGCGTGCACTCCTTGCGAACCCTTCCTCGACGTTGCTATAGCGGCGGCCCTAGAGAGTGCTCCATTATGACGAGCCTAGAATTTCACTTTCATTGACTCACGCCTCAAAGGAGCATGCGCGCGCTTTTCATTCGGCTCCGTCACTCCTCATGCCGCCTCCCTAAACATCAACACGCTGCGGCTTGGAAAAGACGACGCTTTTTGCGCGGTTTCCCCATCGAATCGGCGACGCAACAATGAATCGCTCCTGGTCCTTCAAAAGTGGGGAAAAGGGGAAGAAAGGACGTGCACCTTCGATGCATCGCGACGCGTGCAACGTGGCGCGAGGACCTCCCGCATTGTTTGCTCCCTTTTTGGGGAAGAAAGCGCAGCGCTCTTCGAGGAGCGCCATCTAGGGGGTGTCCCCCTTGCGCAACTCGACGGCAGCGCCTCATTTGCGCCGACCACAATGCGAACGTCCGCTCGTCACGGAGGCCCTGCCAACTATTTGCGCTCCACCTGCCCCCTTTTTCTTTCCCTGCGTGTAAATAAGACAGAAAAGGTTCCGGGCTAAAGAATGCAAAGTGCAGATACCCGAGAATGCGGGAAAGCACAGTGCATCGATGCCTGATGAGACGAGGAAAGGCGCGGGGGAAAATCGAGTGGGAAGAATGTGGCGGGAACATAGGGAAAGGTTCGGAGAATGCTTGGGAGAGCGAAAGGGGATGGAGAGGAGGGGGCTCTGATGAAAAGAAAATAGGCAACAGGGAACAGACATGAAGGTAGATGTCTGTTTTTAAAACCAACTCTTTTTAAAATGGGGAAACGGCGAAATAAATGAACCTTAGAGCGAAGTGGAACCTTGTTCACGCGCGATCAGAGAGGCACAAACATCTCGACGTGTTGGAATTTGAGGAAAATAAAAATTCAGAAGGACAGGCACAGGAAGAAAGGGTCACATTGCAATGCTGGCTGTGGAGGAAGGCAGCTAAGAGGGAAAGTAGGAAGTGAGAGAGAGAGAGAGAGAGAGAGATAGTCACACGTGCGTGAAGGCACAGTGAGGCCTCGAAGTACTTCGTAGTTATGGTAATCAGCCGAGGGTCGGTGAATTCACTCCCGTTTCGCGGTTATTTTCAATCTCTGCGCATCTGAATAGCACATGCCAAGCTGTGTTCACCGAGGCCCCGCATAAGGTTCTTCAATGCCCAGAAAATCACAAAGTTTTTTCTCTTTATTTTTCTCCAGTTTCCTATAATCATTTTACCATCGTTGGTCCTCATCTTTCCCGACCATTGTTAGGGATCTTTTATTTTGCTCACCGCTCGAAGCGCAGCGTTTCCCAGCAACGCCATTGTGATTACCCGCCGCTGGCGGACTTCGATGCGCCGGCGCTTTTTTTGGGGGAGAATGCCCTCCCGCGGTAGGGAACACACCGCATGTGCGATGGAAGCGCTCTCAGTGGGGCGTTCGAGAGCCCTCCGGTGGCGCGATCGAAGTGCTCTTGAATGTTGGAACTCTCGCTCTCTCTCTTTCTACAGGGTGAGCGCACAAGTGGGTTCTCGGCACTCAATGACGCGCATTTTGTGTGGCTGGTTGCATCGATGCGTGTTCGCGATGAATTTCGACACAGTCGCGCTATGCGAAACATCCGTGCGTTGCGCGAGCTCTGTGCACTCCCATAGCTCGGTCCCTTCTATACATATTTCATATGTATACACACGTGAGCAGTACTGTGGAGCATAGCTACCGGCGTGCTTAGAGAGGCAATCGAAGGTGGTAATTACAACCTACAAGCTTCTCTCGACGTAGACGTTACTACTCGCCCAGCAAACGATATGTTACCACTTAGACGCGTCGTGACGATTCTTCAGACGTTCCTTATGCAACAAGACATGGAGACACCGAACACTTTCTTTGGTGGTAATTAAAATACCTAAGTGAACACTTCTGAAAATCTACCAAAGTGAGGCCTTCCGCATGTGTTGTTTGAACAACTTGTGCTGCCAGAAGGTTTTGGTATAGTCAAAGGAAGTTTCATATCCTCTACCCGGCACTTCTCGCGGCCATCAAGTGCAAGATCCGCAAGACAATGGACGTTTTCAGCATTTTTTGTTAGGACTGAAAGATACAGCATCGGTGTTATCAAGATTAAAAGGTGCAATTGCAAGGAGTTGTCAATTTCGACGCCAGACATCATATCATACAAGGCGCGACCCGACGATTGGCACCGTAGTTATATATTGCTAGCTCATATAAATTGCCCTCAACTTTATGCGAATTTTATGTGACGTATCACCTTATTATACCAATATTTAGGGCGCATATATCTATTAATAGGCGCAACTAACTGCAGTTAACTATAAAAATGAAATAATGCCCCGCCCTTAGGACATGGTTTCAAGACACTCAAGGCATAGTCAAATTTAACAAAAAATTAACGATGTCTTGAACACAACTTTGATGGGCTGACATTCCTGCTGCATTGTGCTCTTCACCTAGACCACGAATTACTTGAGGGGCGACTAGCCGACCACTACATGAAACTTGAAAGGCCTAATTAAATTACCATAATCATACTGCCATAGGTTAAATTAGGTTACTAACTCCACCAAAATTGTTGCACTGCTTATATTTGGTTAGGTCTGATGGTATCACAGAGCAAACATTCTCATCTGACAAAGGCAGAGCGGTCAGCAGGTACAGCTTTGTCTCTGGCCTGCTGTGCTCTGCGAAGGGGAAAGGCAGCAGAGTAAGGAAAAGAAGTGGGCACGTGGATGACGATAATTGTGTGCAGTGAACTACGTAGACATGAGATGTGCATAAGTCCGCTGCGCACCCACCGGAGGTATCGTAGAACTTAAGAAATATTTACGCGGACATTACACACTCAACATCAGGCTTTGTATTAGGCACAGTAACACGTCGCATGGGCCCCAGAGACTAAGGTTCACTCCTTAAAATATGACTCTTTATAATGTCAACTTCAGCCCGGACGTCAAATATTCGAATCATCCGAGCATGGGTAAATATTACTATTACCTAAGGTAATGGTCATCGGTTGCCGATGGAAAGTGAGAAACCTAGCTCCACTTTTGTAAATGTTGACGGGTTGACGCTACATTGGCAGCATTAATGTTTGGCAAAATTATACTGCCGGGAGCTGGGTTTAGCGGACGCAGGTGTACACGTTTTGACAGGTTGAGCGTCTATACTGACTTTATTGAAAAAGCATGTTTGCCGAGTTGCAGTGGTGGCGCCCCAGTCGAACAACCAGTTCGAATCCAGCAGGAGGCAATGGCCTCCACGGCGGTGACGACGAAGTGACGGATAGTCGCTACAATATCACTCCAACTAATGCAACCAGTTAAACCGTTCCCAATTTTTTCGGTATCTTTCTTATGTAAGAAAAATAAATATATGCGGCGAATCTGCGTACTTCGAACCCTCCCTTGCGTGTAATCAGGAATTGCAATTACATTCGTTATTTCTTCTGATTTACTCGGGGAAAAAATGTATAGAAATTTCCGTTGAGCTGGGTTGCTCGACTTTTATCGCATTCCTTGAGCGAGCCTCGAGTTCTCATGGATGTGGTGGATGGATTCCGAGTTTTTACATGCCAAAACCAGGATTCGATCGTGAGGCATGCCATAGTGGGGGATTCCATATTAATTTTTGACCACCAGGGGATCTTTAACATGCCCCCAATGCGCGGTACAAAGGACATTTTCGCATTTCGCCCCTACCAAAATGCGGCCGCCGCGGCCGGGATGAGGCGTTTTCATTCGCTGCCGTTATCAAGCCTGACAATCCATGTTGTTTTGTGTAAAAAAATTGCCAACGTAGTTGGTAGCGCTTTCTTTGACAAAGTCGTTACAGCCTGCAGTTCGTTCGTTCGTTCCTTCCTTCCTTCCTTCCTTCCTTCCTTCCTTCCTTCCTTCCTTCCTTCCTTCCTTCCTTCCTTCCTTCCTTCCTTCGTTCGTTCGCTCGCTCGCTCGCTCGCTCGCTCGTTCGTTCGTTCGTTCGTTCTTTCGTTCGTTCGTTCGTTCGTTCGTTCGTTCGTTCGTTCGTTCGTTCGTTCGTTCGTTCGCTCGCTCGCTCGCTCGTTCGTTCGTTCGTTCGTTCGTTCGTTCGTTCGTTCGTTCGTTCGTTCGTTCGTTCGTTCGTTCGTTCGTTCGTTCGTTCGTTCACGGCGAAAGGAACCACATTTTCTCCCAGTAACCACGCCAGCCCTGTTATGTTAAGATTCTGTCAGAACCATCCAAGCCAGACGGCAAATTCACTCTAATTTCCTGTTTGCCTTTTTTTTTTGAACGACTGCAATATAAAAAAAAAGAAGGGTAAATGACCGTAACAAAACAGCAGCTCTTCCTTTCTACGCATCCACGCTCGTGCAACGCCGTGACTTCCACACGGTGACGCGCTCGCAAGAAAAACAAAAACACAAACGAAGGAGGCATTCGTGTATACGGGAGCGTAATCAGCGAGAGCGCGCGACTTCCCCGTCCACGCACTTACGCAGGGGCACCATGACCTCCTGGCTCCGTGGCCCCTCCGTCGCGTTCCACCCTTCGGTGAGTACCCGGCATCCGCGCCTCGTAGTAACAACAACCTCGAGGATGAGTAAAGGAAGACAATAGGGCGGTTGGTTCGCAGCTGAGGGGCATCTCCATTCATTGTTCTTACGCACGAGTGTTGTGGAACGTCGTACGAGCCCACCTCTCTTACGCACGCTCGCCGGCCTCCATTCACGTACAGAAGCAGCGTGGGACAGTTCTTCCCTCGGGGACGCAGGAGGGTTCGTACGGGGGACCGAGAGGTCACGTCGCCGGGCACGGCATCGTGCGTGGGGTTCATCAGAGAAGGCATTTCCGTTCACCCGGACGCAGAAGAGAAGGAACGCGCGTGTACGGCTAGCCACGCAAAGATGCCGGTGGCGAGGAGGGAGGTTAGCGACGCGGAGGGGAGGCCACTGCGTGGGCAGGCAAGACGCAAGAGAAGGCGCCGGCGAAGTCGGAAGAGGGCGGGGGTGAGAGGTTTAGGGGGAGAGGAGGCTTTTCTGCATTGCTCCTTGACCTTGCGTACGCGCTTCCCTCTCGACCGCTTTCGCTTTCGTGAGCATCCTCCGAGACGCCGAGATGGGACGGCCCGCGGCGATCTTGTCTCCTTGTGTCCTTACCTTGAGACAAGCTATGCGGCTCTGATCGTTCGGTAGCGTCTGGGAAGAACGTTTTCTTCACTGGGTAGAGGGGTATGGGGGGGGGGGGGGAGAGAAACGGCGGAGGTCTTCGGCACAACTAACGCGTGGTTCTTTTGTTTCTTAGTGTTACACACCTCCGCAAAGTTTTGCTTTCGTGGTACGTTTTTTTCGGCCTGTCCTCCTTGCCTCCTGTTCCTGACCCCTCGTATACAATTAGCGGAACTGTTTGCTTGCGTTTTGGCTGTCGCTCTTCATGAATGAACGTCGTAGTCCACGGACTCTGTACGTGGGAACCGTTTTTACCCCTGGGGCATGCGTTGCTGGTGCCGGCGTTATTTCTGCACGGCGACAATGAAGGCACCGTCACGATCATTGTCTCGGAGAGACGGCGGAAGTGCTACCGTCAGAAATGCAGTGACACTTTAAGGCATCGAAGTTCATGGTCGCTCTCGGGCGAGTATGCAACACTGTCGGCCTGTTGAAGCCTGCAAGCGAAGGAGCTCAGTCGGGATAACGGTAGAAGATAGGGATTGGAAGCAGTGGCAAGAGGGGATCGCCATAGCGATCTTTTAATTGTGAACCGGCAGCCAAGCAATCATGACGAAAAAGGTTGTGTTTCACGCTACAAAAGCAGCTCCCTGATTAAGACATTCTTTAAATTGGGAACCTAAGAGAAATTTGGGAAACATTTATTGTAATAATGAGTGATTTCCAGGCCATTGATTCATTCATTCATTCATTCATTCATTCATTCATTCATTCATTCATTCATTCATTACGCCCCGTCAAGTATATTAGTACGAGGCATTACATGAGTAGATAAGCGTACCTAAACGAACGATTTGATAACCTATGTCAGCACCTTGTTTCCTTTTTTTCTTTATTTGTTCTTGCGACTGAGGTAGCAATTTGTTTACGGCGTTACAAGGAACTCTAGATGGGCTTCGACTTTGCTGTTGGCTTCGCGCATCGGCGCTGCGTGAGGTAATTAATTTCGACCCCATGTTTGGGGTGCTGCTCTAGAGCTTACCACTGAAGACGCTTAGGTGCCTCAGTGACTAAGTCGTTCTGCAGCACAATTCTTTGGAGCGGTCACTGCCTTGCGAAGGGCGCAGAATGAAAAAACAGTTCTCTAAAATTTAGATAAAGCTGGACACTAATTAACCCCAACTTGCCACTGTTAATTCCGAGCACTCCATCAATCACGGCGACTGTTTTAGCCCAACCTTTGTAACTCTAAATGCCATGAATAAATGTCCTAAATTAAGAAATTAGATTAAAATGATTTCAAAAGCGGACTCAACTTATCAATGTTTGGCATCTCCTGGTGCACTTAAAGAAAAGGCTTCCGTTACGCGAAAGAGACAATGAAATCCGTCACGTCACCCCATCCTTAGCATTACCGGGGTTCATAGGAGCTGGAGGAGGAAACAGCTTTATTTCGTCAATTTGGTTTAGTGAGGGGCGGCTTCCAGGCAATGCCTTACAGCCACCTCCTCTGCTCTTTCGATGGCCCGAAATTTAATCTCCAGGCTCGCGTCTCGGAGTATTGCTTCCCACGCCTCAGGCTGGGGAGCCGCAAGGAGATTGGAAATATAAAACTAGAACGCTTTGGCTATGGTTACCTCCGCGAACTGTCTTCTGGTGAAGGAACGAACTACTACGCCCCCCCCCCCCCCCCCAAAAAAAATAAACAAGTGTGTCTGTACTCTTGAACGGCACACTTCTTATTGCGATAGCAATTATACAGACACTCCAGGCCCATTTTTGCTGTCGGTATTGGCGCCGCCGTCTCCCTGATGTTCCGTGTAAAGTCCAAGGGCGATAACACCGTGGCCGTATGCCGTATGCTGTATGTGCAAGTGAAAGCGTGCAAGCTTAGCCGACGATCGCGGCCAAATATCGCGCGCACAATGGTAAAAAGCGGGAAGGAAGCGCGCCGTCTTCCATCTCGCGCTAGGTCCGTGGGTAGGGGTGGGAGGGGGGGCGCCGTAGTACTGCACATTTCGCGGCCACGCGCGCCGTACCTCCAAGTGGTCTGCGTTGAGGGCACGGTCCAAGTGCGCCTACAACTCATGCCTTTGTGCGTGCTGCGCTCTCGCCGCTCAGTTTGCGTTGAGGTGATAGACAGCACGAAGGTCGCTTCGCTCGCTGCTGCTGCCGCGTTTCCTCACGCAAGCGTTTTGACAGAGAGTGTCTGCGCTTATCGAGTGGGATGTGTTCATATTTGCATGTGCGTGCTGTTAATTACTTAATGAGTTAATGAGTTAATTGTTATTTAGTAAGCGAATGTTTGCAAGTTTATATGGCTGATGAAACAATTTTCCTAACTTTGTATAGCTGTCTATTACTTTGCTATCGTAATCGATGCTTCGCCTTTCGGGCGAAGCAGCTATACTTTTCTTTCTTTTTTTTCTTTCACGCCAAGGCTCCACCGTCGTTTATAGAGCCGCAATCTCCTCGGAAACGTACCGCTCGTTTCCAGACAATAGGCCAGAGCTCAGTGCCTCAAGTGTTTCGTTCATTCTCGTGTCGCGTGACGTAGCCACACGAGTTCGTCGCCAACCCCGTCGTTTTAGAGCGCAGCTCTTTGGCGTCCGTTCCTGGGTTTCGCGTCGTCGTCGGCGTTGTCGTCGGCCTCGTAACCAGCTCGCCGACGAATCTGCTCCGCCGCCGCGCATGCGCGCTGTCGGCTCTCCGGGCGCGGGAGGATGATGGAAGGGAGGAGGAGAGACTGTGGAGGAGGGCTGGCTACACAAATGGCTCTTTGGCGTCCGTTCCTGGGTTTCGCGTCGTCGTCGGCGTTGTCGTCGGCCTGGTAACCAGCTCCGCCCCCCTTTCATCCCCCCAGCGCTAGCAGCGACCGACTGATACCGCTTTCGTGAGTCCGCTACCGCACTCACGAAAGACGTCGTGCACTTCCTGCAACTCGCATTAACCGTCCATCGATCCACACCGATGTTAGTAGTGGGGGACTTTAATGTTGACATAAAGACAAACAGCAATTTCCTAACACTTATGCGGGAGAACATCCCGTTCCTCTCGCTCGTAACGCGTCCCACGGCTGTGACAACCTCGCGAGGCACTTGTATAGATCTCGTCTTTGAGAATCAAGCATTGGTGTACCAAGTCGAACATATATCAGTCTATTTCTCCGACCACAAAGCTTCCTTCATGACTGTCAAGAACTGTTAGTGGAGTCTTTGTTAAAGGAATACGTGTGAAAAATAAAAAAAAATTCTGTGATAGCGCATACATGTGTTGCTCGATTTCTTTGCCTCAATCTATCGAAAAGGTGAAACAGCTTATTTGCTGCGCTCAAATTTCGCATTAGGAAGTAACGTAATCGTCGGTAATTTTTTTTTTCAGCTACAGGACGAGGTCGCGTCAATGTGCCTCGTTACTGCTATGGGCTTCCCCGACCGCGAGTCGTAACGCGGGCGTAAACGGGTCGCTGCCGCGCCGGAATGCGCTTTTCCTGTCACCGTCGTTCGCGTTTGCTCACGCTACACCACCAACGACGCTTAACTTCTTTGTGTCCCAGGGTCTAGGACGCGCCCTCCTTCCCCCAATTACTACGCGCGCTTTTTAGTGTAGGCTGCTCGACGAAGCGTGGAGAAAAGGAGCGCCGTCTTAGGGCGTCATGCTGGAAAGCCGCCTTTCCGAGCCCGGCTCCTGCCGAGACGGATCGGCTATAAACGGTGCAACGGAGTGGAGCTACGTTTCATTGCACATTCGCTCCGCCATTTCACTCCACTTCACTCTATTTTCGTTTTCATGCGGCAACAGAGGAGGCCCGGGCGAAGGCTAGTTCACTTGAGAGGTGCCCAGCTAGGCCTCTTTCAGAAAGCAAACAATGCACATACTGTATTATCCGTCCCACGTGGCTTGTGGCAATAAAAAAAAATGCAAGTCCTAGAAAACTGGACAGAACCAAAGGAAATGTTGTTGCGGTCGATTCGAGCAAGTAATGATTTTTTTTTGCAGTTCGCCTGAATAAATAATGAGTTATTCTTAATTATTCAGCTTCTAAAATGATATATTCAGAGCAAGAGTCTCAGCGACAAAATTTTAGACCTGCCTGGAAAATTGCCAATACAGCTTTCTCTTGCTGAATACCCGCTACACAAAAGTTTTTTCTGAGCCTTACAAAAGGCCTGAGAAACACAAATGAGTGCCGTGCCACTACTCGCGTGACACTTCCTGGTCACGTGGTACAAACAAGGTGCTGGTCGTTTCCCGGCCCCAGCGGCCGTATTACGATAGGGGGCGATATGCAAAAACGCTCGGGTGGTTACATGAAGGTGAAACAAAACCGCAGGTGCTAAAAATTAATCGGGAATGCCCTAGTACGACATGCCTCATAACAGTATCATGGTCATAGCACGTAAAGCTCCAGAAGTCAACTTATCTTTTAAATGCGCAAACACTTTTATGCGTATCCAACGAGGAAATCCATCCTTCCGTCCATCCGTCCCGTAAGAAGATAGCTTTCAAATAGGATCCGCTGCAGCGAGCGAAGTGACTTCCATGCTGCCTCTCGCTTCAACACAAACTAAGCGGCGAGAGTGTATAAGTGTATAAACGCTGTGTCTTACCAGTACTCATCTACGGGGCAGAAACCTGGAGGCTTACGAAAAGGGTTCTACTCAAATTGAGGACGACGCAACGAGCTATGGAAAGAAGAATGATAGGTGTAACGTTAAGGGATAAGAAAAGAGCAGATTGGGAGAGGGAACAAACGCGAGTTAATGACATCTTAGTTGAAATCAAGAAAAAGAAATGGGCATGGGCAGGACATGTAATGAGGAGGGAAGATAACCGATGGTCATTAAGGGTTACGGACTGGATTCCAAGGGAAGGGTAGCAGGGGGCGGCAGAAAGTTAGGTGGGCGGATGAGATCAAGAAGTTTGCAGGGACGGCATGGCCACAATTAGTACATGACCGGGGTTGTTGGAGAAATATGGGAGAGGCCTTTGCCCTGCAGTGGCCGTAACCAGGCTTATGATGATGATGATGATGATGAAGAAGAAGCGGCGAGAACACATAGCCTAATTTCATCCAAATCTTGGCCAATCCCCCACAGTGGGTGTGCGCCATCGCTCAAGGAATACCATACCATACCATACAACGCACACGAAGCTGTGAGCACTCCGCGCACTCTGTCCCCATAGCAGATCGCTTTCAAGATGGCGCCCGTGCGGCAGCGCCATACACAGCCACCTATGGAGTGCAGTTCATCACTGGTGATAATTAAAAAGAACTTAATTATTGGGTTTTGCGTGCCAAAACCAAGATCTGATCATGAAACATGTCGTAGTTGGAGACATGAGACATGTCGTAGACATGTTGTAGAGCGTGTGCGTGTGCATGTATGTTCACAATGTGTGTTGCATCGCTGTCTTGAACAGCTCCACTCCAGTTGCCGCTAACCTGCACATATCCTTGCGAGACGCTGTGTTCTCTTGCTTCGCAAGCCAACTTGAGATAAAATAGCCGGATATGAACGCAATCCTGCTTGGTCCTTTCCAACGCATTCGGCTCGCGTGTCCACAGCAGAAATTCCACCGACGCAGCCAACTGAAATTCGCTGCCCTTTTGTTTAATTTCTTAATCGCCGCAGCCGTCGTACATCACGGTCATCAAATGACGATCGCGTGAGCTCGCTGCTTTATATGAACGGCGCACGCCTTTACGCAAATTTGCTTGGTTTCCACATGCCGGATTTCTTTTTATCCTCCACGGGGCGTCCTACAGAGATGACAATGTAATTCGTGCAAGGCTCTTCTGCGAATCACGCGGTGCTTTGCAACGCACATTTCCCTTGCAAAAACCCTGGGCCTAACGTACTTGTGCGTGTATAGACTTAATGTGTACTGAACAGTTAGTTAATTACTTACGCCAACTCACTGTGGGCGACAGAGCTTCTGGCTGCGACTAGTCCAGTCACTGGTTATTAACGTTCATAGTTTCTTTTATTGGTGTAACCTTGAATGAAAGAGAGGACGATTTTTTCTTCATTGGTGTTGTAAATGCTTTCCTGGTCATACGCCTAGCATGCTACTAAGATTCGAAAGTGACATAAGACATACGGTATTCATACGTAGCCCACATGCCAATAGCATACACAAACAAACACAGTGACGAGTAAATAGAATGTCCGACAAAGGCGAAAAGCGTCTTCGTTTTGGCGCAAAGTTCTAACAGCACTGCATCAAAGTCGAAGTGCACTTGGCGCAGATTAAACCAGCTTCCAAGAAAATTTGGGAAAGATTTCGATAGTTTCTGACGCCACAAAGCGCGTGCAAATGCATAGAACCTGGTTCAAGTAGTCGTAGACATTGAAAACGTTTCACAGTGATGGACGCATCCATTGCATTTCGAACAAATAATAGTTAGGTAGGCAACACTTGGCCGGACATGGTTTAGCAGAACACGCACTGTCACGCCTTGTAAGGCCACTCGTCAGGTGAAGGTTACATGTGCCGTCGATGCTACGAATGACCTCGTGCTGTCGCTCCGCTTAACACCAGAGGGCGCACCAAGAGCGCCATGCGAAGGCACCCAAAATAAGTGTGGCCGCCTCTGGTATGGAGAGTAGCTAACGATAAGACAACGCCGTACGCTGCTCCGGCATCGCGATCAGCCTGAACGCTGCCCGCTATGCCAAAGTGAATGAGCAATCACGCACTAAAAGACAATGTTGCGTGACAGACTGCATGCCTCGCCACGCAGACAGTTGGTTCCTATAACAAGCCGATGTCGACTTCATGGAGGAAAGGGCTGCCTAGAAACTCGGAAGGGATAACCCAGCGACTTGCTGAGTGGTTCTAATGCCTAAGTGGAAGCTGCAACCACTGCATCGAACTCCATGGCAGTGGTACTCGCCCCATGGCTGAGCCTGTAATGTAGCAAGAAGTTACTCAGGATGAAAAATCTCAACCGGCTAAATAGAGCCAGATAACTGCTGTAGAAAACATGAAGGTAGTCAGCTACCGAATACATGAAACAAACATCGGATTTAGCTACCCTAGCCAGCTATTTCGCTAGCCAGAGCAAAAAGTCCTTGACAAGTGTGTATTTCTTAGATGCACTGTAGTCGTCATGCTTTCGAGCCGGTTGTTTGCCGGAAGTCTTTGGATAACGGTCGACAAGAAGCGTAAGGTTTCATCTGTAGGCTGTCTGTAGACAATACACAACACAATTAAACTGTGCGTTTTTTACAGACTGTTAAAACATATTTTGCTCCAACAGCGGTTGAAAACTCGAAACGCGGTTTGCTTTGTGCTCCCGACCATTTCTTGGGTTACAATGGCAGATATCGCTGTTATCGTGCCGTCGTCATGCCGCTTCACCAACGTAAGCTTCATCCTCGCCATACGACAAATAAAAAGTTTAGCATGCAACTACTACATTCACTGCTCACGCTACAGAGAATTCAAGCCAGGCTAGAAGGAACTCAGGGCTGTGTCACGTAGCAGTGGCAGTAAGGGAAAAGACAGTGCCAAAAATTGTATTACTAATCTAAACCCATTTGGCGATCTGGTCCAAAAGGGGGAACAAGACCCAAATTCAAATGGCAGTTTGCACAGTCGTCGGTATAGGCAGGCAAAGTCACTAATGAGCCGATTCCCTCAGACTCGTACTGACCCATGAACCTTAAGATGAGTGAGTACGACTGAGTAGAATTTCGGTGAGCCTGAGTCCGAGTCGTCCTGGCAGAGTAGAAACGTTGGTGTGTCTGAGTCCGAGTGAGTCCGTCTAAGCAGAATTTTGGGGGACATTGAGTCCGATATTGAAGTATGGCAGAGCAGAATTCTCGTGTCTGAGTGAGCACGGCTGAGTATACTTTTCCTGAATTCGAGTCCGATTGAGATTCGGCAAAGTAGAATTTTGTCGAGTTTGAGACCAAGTGAAGTTCTGCCAAGCAGAATCCTTGTTAGTCTTAGTCCGAGCAGCCCGTCTCAGCAGAATTTTGGTGACTGAGTCGGATATTGAGGTGTGGCCGAGCAGAATTCTTGTGAGTCTCAGTCCGAGTAAGCGCGACTGAGTATACTTTTACTGAGTCCGAGTCCGAGTGACGTTGGGTAGAGTAGAATTTTGGTGAGTTTGAGTCCCAGTGAGGTTCAGCCCAGCGGAATTCTGGGGAGTCTGAGTACGAGCCAGCCTGACAGAGTAGAAACTTTGGTGTGCCGGAGTCCGAGCAAGCCCGTCTAAGCAGAATTTTGGGGACTTCGTCCGATATTGAGGTTCAGCCGAGCAGAATTCTTGCGAGCCTCAGTCCGAGTGAGCACGGACTGAGCGATCACACGACTTCTATCGAGTGAACCTCACTCGGTCTGAAACTCACATGAATTCTGCTCGGCTGAACCTTACTCGGTTTGAAACTCACCAAAATTCTACTTTGCTGAACCTGATTCGGACTCGGACTCAATATATGTATACTCAGCCGTGCTCACTTGGACTGAGACTCACAAGAATTCTGCTCGGTTGAACCCCACTCGGGCTGAAACCCACCAAAATTCTACTTTGCTGAACCTGATTCGGACTCGGACTCAGTAAATGTGTACTGACAGAATTTTGAGGAGTTTGAGCCCGAGTGAGTCACGAGCAAAACGCATAATTTGTGGGTTGCGCTTAATTTGCCGGCACATGCATCAGTGTCCTCTGCGTGTCTGGGCGCAGTTTTCACCGCAAGAATTAGCTACCTTCAGAAAGCCAGCTTCCAGGATGCCGTAAGTTGGTAAGTTGCTTACGTGTAAGCGATCCCACCACTGTCATAGTCGCGGTAACAAAACTTGGCACAACGAGTTCGAGAGAGAAAGAAAGCAGCGAAAATAAAAGAAGAAAAGCTGCTCACAAGTGCCACGAGTATAGTAATAACCCCGAGCTCTAAACCATCAACAAACAATTTATTCCACGCTGCTGGATCCACTTGCGTACCTGGCGCTGTCGTAACATTAAAAACAAACGTGATTCCATAAAAGTCTCGTAACCGGAAATAACGAGCGTTTATTACTTGTTCGCACACGACGAAACTGCGATTGCGCGCCAGAGCACCACTTGTACGACCGCATGTACGATGCGCACAGGTTGGCACCGCGTGTCGACTGTGGCAGAAGCAAAACTGTTCGGGTGAGAACATCAAAAGAAAGTTCTACACCTTGCTGCACCGTAAAGCGCACTTGTGCTCAAGCATGCGTGCCGAGCTAGCAGAAGGGCCTTTGCGCGCGTTCAGCTAACTGCGCAGCCCGTATCGATAATTGTGTGCAGCAGTAGTTACGATCCGGTTATTCATGTATGGTTTGCTTACATGAGATGTTCCACTGGCGAACATTGAAACATTGAAAACATTGAAAACATTGAACATTGAAAAAGACGGGTTTCAAGCACAGAACCAAAAACCCACTCTTTCCTTTACGTGAGATCGTGTTTCCCTGTGTACCCCCTCCCCAACTTTACAGTATCTGGCTAGCTATCGAGTCCTCGAAGCTGTGCGGCGGTAGTAGTAGTAGTAGTAGTAGTAGTAGTAGTAGTAGTAGTAGTAGTAGTAGTAGTAGTAGTAGTTGTAGTAGTAGTAAGAGTAGTAGTAGTAGTTTAGAAGTAAATTATGCTGATCGAACAAACATTTTATAATGTGTGAAGCAAAGCTTTCGTGAAGCAGTTAATTAGACGCTATACTACGAACGAGGATACGTGCGAGTAAGTTTAATTTCATTCTATACATTTGGTAATCTCATGCAGTGTTTATTTTTATCTACCAGGAAGGTGGCAACTTGAATATCACGCAATGTTTTTAAATTTAGGCGCAAGAATAAAATGATGTATATATAAGAAATGTGTTTATATTAGTGGTGTTCGAAACAAGAATGGCATAGCTGCGATACGGATGCTTTATCACTATTCCGCAACTGAACTGCTCTGCCTGCTGAGAAACAAAGCAAAAGGAAAGAGAAAAGGGAGAAATATGTGACTTTACTCTGCTAGCCAGGAAATTGCTTTTACCGGATGCCTTCAGATGTATCACTACGAAACATATTAAACACGTAAGAACTTATGAATCCTGCCACAGTAATCCGTAGCACTGATAGGCTTTTGGATTCTTATGAATATGCTGATCAGACGTGACCACTGCAACGATCTTTCTCCATATAGCGAGAAAAGAGAAAGAACACAGAGCTGAAAGACGTGAGCAAAATATACAATTTATGACCTTTAACGTTACCTTTGTTGCCTTTTGGAAGTCCGTTCGACTGAAGAGTTTGCAATCTGTAGCAAAAAAAGGAAAGGCCACCACAAGCATCGGTGGACTCGAACTACGAACACTTCAGCCGCCAGATCAACCTTATGTGCAGTGCTCAAAGGCAAGCAGGCTCCTACCTGAACAGAGTTGTCTCGCATGCTGGATCAACTTCGAATATTCGAAGAAATTTAAGGTTCTCGAATCGCCCAGTGTATTCTGTCTTCCAAATTGAAAATGTCTGTTCACATTGATTACAAGGCCATTCGTCGGTTCAACCACACGCCAATTCTAGATATATTTTGTTGTTTCGAATCCCCTGCAGTTGGTGATGATGACAGTGGGGATGATGATGTTAATGTTGCAAATTTATTAGAACAAGTCCGCATAAATACACAAGTAAATGACATATCTCCAGATGAACGAAAATAAGAACTGTGAGAGGGCCATCTATTATAATTAACTAAAAATAAAGCAGTAACAATCATTGATGATTATCTGTCCTGCAAAGCATTCCTTAACGTCATTGACGGCGTAGATGTAAGGAGTGGCGGCGACGCCACGACCACGCTGGTCTGATGACGACATGACGGCCGTGAGATGAAGACGACGGCACGATGGCCACGGTGTGAAGACGATGGGCTACGACCGAGGTATGACCCCGATGCGGTGACCACGGCCACATAATGACCACGAGATGACGACCCTAGAGTGACGACGACAGCGTTAGGACAACGTCATTGTCATCACGTGACAACAAAATAATATCATACTGTCATGAAAGCAATGAAATGACGACGACAGAATGACGACAACAGTATAAAAACGACAGCATGTTGCGGTAGGAGCTCGCGTCCGTGCTAGCCGGCATTACATGTCGCTGTCGGCCGCCTTATATTTGTACTGTATCAAGGCGTTTGTTCGCACTACGTCCGATGGGTTTTCGAGCATCGCTGTCTCCGGGACGGGCCCACATTTTTCCAAGACAATATGGCCGCGTGCTTGCGCGTGACCTTCCGTCTACTTTGGTTCTGACTAGGCAAATTATCACGTCGCGTTTAAAACGAATTCGCAGCACCCACATCTAGAACTGGGGCTAGCGTGGGGATGAATAGGACGGCGACGAGAAAACAAAGAGATAAAATCGAACCGCCGCGGTAGTTTAGCGGTTATGGTGTTGCACGGGTTCCATCCAGGCCGCGGCGGCAGCATTTCGATTGGGGGCGAAATGCCGGAAACGCTCGCTTACTTCGATTTAGGCGAACCTTATAGAACCCAAGACGGCGCAAACTATCGGGCGTTCCCCACTACGGCATGCCTCATAATCATATCGTGGCCTCGGCACGTAAATCCCCAGAAGTTTCTTCTAGATAAAACTGTGGGATGAAGCATGCGCCGCTTTTTTTTTCTTCGGACTGCATGCAACTTCGGAACAGGCCATTCAGAAAAAGAAAGACGCGTCGTTTAGGCCTAACGATGGACTCCGACGGCGCAGGCGCCGCGTGCAGCGACCCCTGGAGAGAGCCAGAGCACGTTTACGGCCTCTTTAACAAGTTCTCACTGACGAGGCCACCGAACTGCGGCGTACCGTGAATGACGCACGATCACGGCTTGGCGCACTAGCATAAGGCTGCACTCTGTCGTAGTAGCAACAGCAGCCAGCTCAGCTGACCAATCGCTCCGCGCTCAACTAGATATGACAGCGGCCATAGGCAATGTTGCGTGAAACGGCGGCGCTGCAGACAGCGCCGTCTGGTGTCGCCATTTTTGTTTTTTATCCCACGTGTGAGGTTTACACGCTCGTCACAGCTGAGGCGAACAAGAAGGGAAGAGCCATTCGTCATTTTCGTTCCTCCAGGTGTCGGTAAAGGACATTGAGAGTGAGCCCAAATGAGAGTAGCATCCCTGGTTAATGATGGAGCGACTAATTTAACTGCTTAGAATAGGGTGACGTGAGATATTTAGACCATGCACTGTATAAAATGTCCTTTTTTGGGATGTGTGTGTGTGTGTGTGGGGGGGGGGGGTGCTCCATATTGCTAACAGTGGTGGGCAGTAGCATGTGTGTGAGAGAAAGTTATAACTAACTAAAATAAAATATCGGTAAGTGACTTTTAAATCATCTTCTACGGGCATGTTGCCCTTATTGCAATTCCGAAAGCTGAAGCTGCTCAGTCGTCGAGGCATTGCCACTTAGTGTGAATCTTACATTATAGCAGCCATTTCAAGATATTTGGCATGAAGCTCGTCTGGGAAAGAACCGAGGGAGATTAATGGGGCGGGTGGGGGGGGGGGAGCTATTTGGAAAGCAAGCGCATTTCCTCGCACATTTAGGGCCGGATTCTTCTGCCCGGGGTGCACCATGCACAATTGGCAAGCACTGCAGTCGGTCCTCTTCGGCGCAGGAAACTTTGACAACATATTAAAGGACCGTATTGTAAAGTTCTTGATTCATATCATTTGTATCAGTTTAGGTGGTCTGTCGGTATCTGAAAGCTGCCGACTGCCTAAAATGCAACGTAACAACTTATTCTCTGAGCGTCGAAATGTGAATGGCACGACCATGCCATTGTCCTTCTGCAGTTTTGAGGGACCACTTCGACCATAAAGAAGTGCTAACGAATACCTTACATCAATGCCTATAGGCACTCGGCAACAAGACTATTGGTGATTTCTATCCCCAATAAATACCTACACGCACGCCGGGAACCTCACATTGAGTTCCCGTCCAGTCAAGCGACAAGTGGGGGCAATTAAACGCGTCCAGCAGGTTACAGGGGCTCATTGTTTCTTTTTCCCATCGCCACGGCTTCCTGGTTTTGGCCGCCGCCATGATGCGTGCAATGGTGTGCCCCTTTTCGTCTGCTATACGTACGCCGTCTGCGTTTGTCAGTGTCACGCACACGTATATGTTCCCGCAGACGACGCTGTTGCGAAAGGGAAATAAGGTTCGGCAATGGGGGAGGTTTGCGGGACCGGCGTCATGTTGACGACGAGGAATAGCTGGTCCGAAGCGGAACACCTGCCGTTCCGATGGAAAATGGCCCGCTATGGTCACGTGACTCTCCCCTCCCCCTCCTCCATTCCCATCCTCAGTCCATCCGAGCGTAGCAGACGACGCGCGGGCGGGAACACACACGGCTGGCAACTGTAAGCAGACGACACGTGATGATTTCTTTCTTTTCTTTTTCCGCATTACGAAGGCTCTTTCGGCCGTGACGGCTTTCAGTGTTTTAATAACTAAAGCTGCCTTGTCCGAGGCTCCTCAGCGAATAGTGTATATATCACGTGGAATGCGGCAACAGGACAAGAGTTCCTCCTGTTTAAAAGTTACCTAAGGAATCACGAACTTCAATGGCGAACCCCTTCCCCAGATTATAGCAGCAGGCTAGACTCACATCACTCACGCCAACTTCTCCACTTTTCTCTTACTAAAGTCTTCCGTCTCTCTCTCTCTCTCCCTCTTATCGAGCAGGAGGGGCAATTTGTTTCTCTTTCTCTTCTTCTTCCCTACCTCGTGTCACCAAATTTCGCAGTTCATTGACCGTCGCATAAGCGAAATCCTTCAACGATTGGCAGCGCCCCTAAAAGTTAATACTAAAGATACAAGACCACGTGGCGCTAGCGTCTATACTCCGTTTCGTAAATAGCAGGCATAGCTACGGACGTTAGACAGACTTCTCTGACTGCTCGCATTGGTGAACAAAAAGAAATAGTGCGCCAGATTGAGTAAAAAATATAGGTATGGGGGCGTCAAAGAATATGACGTAACATTAAGTGTCGCATATTTTTGTCCCCAGAATATGGTGTAATTATTGCATGCGAGGTGTCCTAGCGCTAGAAGCACAAAGTGTACGAGATTTGACGCAAACTTTCGTCGACAACTTGTACTTGTGTTGCGTGAAATAGTTATGCCGTGAAAGTTTTCGCAAACAAAAAAGAACAGCGAAACGCGCAGAGTGAGACGTTTTTTTGATGAAACTACTTACGTAGCATGCGCACCCTTGTCCCCGCTACGTATGGAACAACATATACGCACCCCACCGATACGGCGATTCCTTCATCGTGGGAATAATAGGGAGCACAAGGATTCACCTGAATTTCGTCCTTCTGGCTTTCAAGCAACCTTCTGGTTTCTTGTTATGTCAAATTACGGAAGGAAGTGGTCGTCAGTGAAAGCCACATTGTAAAATAATTTACACACTTAAATGTGAATAAGTGTGTGAAATATTTTACAGCACACACCACATTTAAACGAAATCATGTTGTGGCTAGCACTCAACACGGCCGAATTGCAAAGAACAATATACGAAGCTTCAACTTGCTTTCTTAGAAGAAGCCAACCCAATTCTCAGAAAAAATTCACATAGTACTACCCATCGTTCCCATGGTGTTAGATTGACCTCCCTGCAGCGTCAAACATCTATCTGGTAATTTCACTAAGAAAGTCTATGACTGGACCGGTCGCTTAGGCTACATGTCACCACCAACCTACTGTAGCAATCACACTGCTCCATCAAGTATGTCTCCACGTCTCATTAGAGCTATTGTACATACTGTATGGAGTCCCTGCGTGTACCGTATGCACTATCTGTAGGCATTGCATCTATAGATATAATATATAAAGTTACTGCACAGCAACACTACATGCGTAACGTAAGACCGCAGCGCCACCTGTACCCTGCTCGTTCTTGCTGCTTAGGGTGCCATAAGCTTCGGAACCATGTGACGTAGCGCTTGACGAATCTCCCTCCAAAATCGCGTGGGAAACGCGTGCTTGGTTGCATCACTGACTAAAAGCCTGACAACACGATGCCAACTTTATTAGAAGCGTTCGGGTGGCGATGAGCAACGCTTCTCTCTCATCGCGTGTTAATTTTCATTTTTTTTTCTTTTATGTGAAACGCATACGGTTGAAGTGTGTTCTGGCCCAGTCCCACGCCATTGGTAGCCTACCATACCGTTCACTTCGCCCTCCTAGTAACCAAAAAGTAATGTTACGTATTTTTGCTGTCTAGAAGCACTTTATTCTTTTCTTACAATATATCGTCTCCCTTTCTATCTCCATTTCTGGCGGTAGAAAATCCATTGATTTCCTACATACTTCTTCTAGGCCCGGTTTCATAAACATCATTATTGGCCTTATAAAATGTGTGCATGCAGTCCTCTCATAACGATGTTCATATAAAGGTATGTGGTCTATCAGCCAGCAATGCCACTCTTTGAGACCTAGGACTATCGTCTGTATACTGAGAGGCGCTGTCACCGAATTCATTTACTTAGAGAGAAGGATGTTCCCGCCGCCTCATTCAAAGCTAAGCAGGCCGTATGCGGTCACGCTAAGACTCCTGCAAGCTAACTCCTACGCAAATCCGGCGTTCCTTAACAGCATGCCTCCTTACATTTACGCGAACCGTTGTTGCGCGGCCTGTCGTGAGACTGCTAATTTGTTTCACGTGCTCTGGGAGTGCGGGTCGTTGGGCCCGAAGTTCACCAAGGAAGCGTGGGACGCGCTCCTGAGAAGTCCCGTCTTTGAAGACCCAATCGGGGCTGTCCATTGCATCCGCGATCGGGCTGGCAGGCTAGACCTGTCGGTCCCGTCGTGGGATAAGCCGGGTGCGCGTTTTATCGCGTTTTGCTGGACCCAATGAAAGTTTATTCACTCACTCACTCACTCACTCACTCACTCACTCACTCACTCACTCACTCACTCACTCACTCACTCACTCACTCACTCACTCACTCACTCGCTGACTCACTCCCTCACTCACTCACTCACTCACTCACTCACTCACTCACTCACTCACTCACTCACTCACTCACTCACTCACTCACTCACTCACTTACTGTCACATGCACACATTGCCTCCGTACTTTTCCTCCTTCACTGCCACAGAAAGTTGTCCGCGAGAATGGTGAGCTTTCGCGAGTGGGATCCGAGGTCTCAACTAAGGTCTGGACCCACGCTTTATCCTGCGCTCTATAGCGACAGGAAGTTTCAATGCGAATAGCTTTCAAATGTTCGGCGGCGAGGGAGGACCATGGTCTGCGCCAGTGGGAGAGGATTATGGCACGCCGCCTTTCACGCCAGCGATCGCCTCATTGGAACAACATGCAAATCACGGAGCCACTCATATCTATAACCGTCTATGTATAACCGCCACAGATGACCTGCTTAAGCTATATGCTCCGCAGAATTACTCAATGAAATAACAAGCGCAACATAAATATCCTCAATGCTAAGATATACGCCTCCAAACAGGTCATTCCCTTAAGAAAGCCTTAAGAAAGCTGCTTGGACGAAGGGACCGCATCATGCATCCCTCTTGGACTTGATTAAGTCAGCAAATCTTTTTTCATTCATTTAATCACCCTTATTCACCCCCATCCCATGCCCCTGTATGCATTGAGGCATTTACCTTCGCATGAAAAAAAAAAGAGAGAAAGCCGATAGATTTGCAGAAGCCTTCGGCTGTTCGCCTGCACTGTCTGTCACAGTCCGTGGATCCTGCGCAACATTTCCTGCTGCGCTTTCTTGCTTTCTTTTTGTTTTCTGCGCAATATAGGCGACTCCACTGAGGCGCATCCCCCCGCCAATCGTAACACCTGCTGGACATAGCGAGACTTCTGCGAATTACTCTGGCCCCTTTTTACTATTGGCTGTGCCGAGCGCAGGCATCGCATCGGCGATCACGTGTTTCGACACGTCCACCTGCGAAGCTTGCGAGCGTGGCGCAATACACGACGAGCACACCGCGGGCGACGGTGCGTGGGAGACGTGTTTTGACAAGTACACACACGCGTACATATATTGAAGCACACGCGCCTCGAATTTCGGTAACTGCTCGAAGACGACGACGACCCGCGCTGTGACTGCGAGAGCTCGAATTGTCCGCTGCTGCTAGGCTGCTGCTAGACTAATAACTTCAATTAAGTCTCATTACATTTGGTGGAGGTGCTACGACAAGTGGGTGTCACACCATAGACACCGATTCCCATGCCCCCTTGCGGCAGCGTGCGTATCACTCTTCCGCAGAAGAGCGACGAGTTATCGCGGAACAAGTGGACGACCTCTACGCCACCGCTGTACGACCTAGTAGACTGCTTAGTAACCACCTAGACTGCTTAGTAACTCAGGGGACCAACTGCAATTCATGCTCACTGACCTCGAGAGGCACATCAGAAGAGTGGGTCTAAAAATTAATCTGCAGAAAACTAAAGTATTGTTTAACAGTCTCGGAAGAGAACAGTAATTTACAATAGGCAGCGAGGCACTGGAAGTCGTAAGGGAATACATCTACTAAGGGCAGGCAGTGACTGCTGATCCGGATCATGAGACGGAAATAATCAGAAGAATGGGCTGGGGTACGTTTGGCAAGCATTCTCAGATCATGAACAGCAGGTTGCCATTATCCCTCAAGAGAACAGTGTATAATAGCTGTGTCTTACCAGTACTCACCTACGGGGCAGAAACCTGGAGGCTTACGAACAGGGTTCTACTCAAATTGAGGACGACGCAACGAGCTATGGAAAGAAGAATGATAGGTGTAACGTTAAGGGATAAGAAAAGAGCAGATTGGGTGAGGGAACAAACGCGAGTTAATGACATCTTATAGTTGAAATCAAGAAAAAGAAATTGGCGTGGGCAGGACATGTAATGAGGAGGGAAGATAACCGATGGTCATTAAGGGTTACGGACTGGATTCCAAGGGAAGGGAAGCGTAGCAGAGGGCGGCAGAAAGTTAGGTAGGCGGATGAGATTAAGAAGTTTTCAGGGACGGCATGGCCACAATTAGTACATGACCGGGGTTGTTGGCAGAGGCCTTTGCCCTGCAGTGGGCGTAACCAGGCTGATGATGATGAATGAAAGTGGACGACATGCTGCAGCGCGGCGTGATACAGCCTCCTCAAAGCTCGCGGTCGTCATCTGTCGGTCTAGTTTGCAAAAAAAGGCGGCACCATTCCGTTTTGTGTCGATTATCGCCGCCTAACTAAACAGGTTTACGAGCAAATACGTTTACCCACTTCCTCGTATCGAGGACGCTCTTGATTGTCTGCAAGGTGTTGCATACTTCTCGTCTTTAGATCTGCGCTCTGCTATTGGCAGGTTCCGATGGCTCAGGCTCACCACCCAAAGACAGCTTTTACCACTGCCGATGGCCTGCACGAGTGTTAACGTTATGCCTTTCGGACTCTGTAATGCGCCCGCCACCTTCGAGCGCATGATCGATGCCATCCTTCGCGTACACAAAGGGAAGGCTTATTTATGTTACCTAGATGACATAGTTGTTTTCTCAAAGAATTTTCCGACTCATGTCGTCCGTCTGCATGACGTCCTGACGCGACTCACTGCAGCTGGCCTGCCGCTCAGCCTGAAGAAGTGCCGTTTTTCTGCCTGAAAATTAAATGTCTTGGGTCACGTTGTCTCGAAAGAAGACATCCTTCCCGATCACGACAAGCTTCGTGCAGTCGCCGAGTTTCCAAATCACACATCCATCAAGGGCCTGCGACATTTCATAGGCCTGTGCTCTTATTTTCGTCGCTTCGTCCGGAACTTCGCATTTAACATCGCACCCTTGACGAACCTGCTTACCGCAAGCAAAGACATTTCCGCGTGGTCATCAGCATGCGATGAAGGCTTTTCAAAGTTACGCGGCGGGCTGACGTCACCTCTGAATCTTCACCATTACGACCCAAATGCGCCGACAGAGGTTCACACCGGCACCAGTGGTGTCGGCCTTGGTGCGGTCTTGGCCCAACGGAGAGCCACGAATGGAGAATACGTCGTCGCTTATGAGAGTCGCACCCTTAAGAAAGTTGAGTTGAATTACACCGTTACACAGAAGGAATGCCTAGCCATCATTCCGGCATTGGGCAAGTTTCGTCCTTAGCTTTACGGTCGTCCTCTTAGCATCATCACTAACAATCACGCCCTTTGTTGGCTCTTTTGCTTGAAAAACCCGTGAGGCCGCCTCGGCCGTTGGGCGCTTCGCCTGCAGGAAGATGACATTCGCGTCGTATACCACTCTGGTCGGAAGCATTCCGACAATGACGCGCTCTCCGGCTTACCGATGACATCTGATGTGGCTTCTCTTTCCGTTTCTCCTACGACCTCAGACCCTTCTCTACTGATCGCCATTGATATGCCCTCCGAGCAACACAAGGACCCATCGTTTGCCCTGCTGCTCGACTACGTTGAACCTCAATCGCTCGTTCCTTCAATGCGGACGCTAAGCCGTCAAGCAGCCCACTTCGCGGTGCGAGACAACACCCTATACCACCGCAACTGTATGCCTGACGGTCTGAAACGGCTTCCAGCTATCCCTCGCCGCATGCGCCCCTATATCTGCACGTACTTCCATGCCGACCCCCAAAGAGCCCATACCGGCGTCCGAAAGTTCGGCAGCATTTTACACTTCTGTAACACTTGAAGACGAAAGCCTGCTGCACACGTGGTAATGCATTAGGATATACGATTCCTGGTGCCAGGACTTCTTGCAAGACATAACGAGCCGCAGTGTGAAGTAAAAGTATGGCGCTGTAGGTCGACCTCCTCAAGGACACATGCGAGCACCTAATACCCTACCCAAAGGTTCTTTCGTTCCTTCGTTCATTCTCTCTTTCCTTCCGTCTTTCCTTCTTCCTTTATTTCGTTTTTTTTTCGTTCTTTCTTTCTTCGTTTTTTTTTTCTTCGTTCTTTCTTTCTTTCGTTTCTTCATGCATATTCAGCCATTGCATCTTTGCTTGATGATGATGATGGCCTCATGCTATGGCTTATACCCGGGGAGTGGCCAAGAATTGTGTGCTGCAACTTTAATCTAATGTTTTCAGTTATCACATATTCGATTTTAAAAAATAAGAAAGAAAACATGCAAAAGCGAAGAATAACATTAAAACATTTTTCGTTTAGTTGATTGAATGTAACCGCAAACGGCATCATACACATCTCTGTAGCTAAAACCTATAGCTTATGCACCAAGAGATAGTATTTCTGATGATAACATTAACCCTAAATTAGCACGCGGAATTTCTGGAACTCTTTTTCTTAATAATTTGTATCGGCGACATTACAAAAAACAGTGATCTTGAAATTTTGTTTCTTGGCAGTATTTGACGTTATCGCCTCTTTGTAAATTTTGTAAGTTTACACAGAGGCGATAACGTCAGACAATTGCTGTGTAAATATAGGCTTAAAGAGCGAATACCGCAGCGTAATCTGGTGATCGCTACTTGCGATTGCTTTGATGGACACCATTGGATTTTTTATGGAAAGTTTAGGGGCTGAAATTCGGTTCATATTGTTATTAATTCAATGACATCTCTACGAATTGAATATTTTCGATATCTTATCGCTTTTATGTGCCCCACTACTAGGAGAAGCGACATTATCGGCCCATTCAGGAATGCTCGCAATAATCAACTTGCTATATCATTTAAATGTAATCCACAGTGACCTGATACCTATAATAGCTTTAGAAAATTCAGCTTTGGAGGAACTGTGTTAGAAACGTCCTTACAGATGGTGAATTCGATGAAGCTGTAAGCTAAGTACAGAAAAAGAATCTGTTATAATAACCACACTTATTGCGTTCGAAGGGAGTTTCCGAAGTGCTAAAACCATTGCTAAAATCGACTTCAAAAGCGGGACTGAAATCGGGCCGCCTCAAAGAGAATGACCAGCCAGGAGAAAGCGAGAAAATGCCTACGCCCGCCTTATTATTGTTCAGTGAAGCGTCTGTGGCTATTATGTTATTTGTTCGTTCGTGTACAAGGCAGTCTTACAACAGGTTATTTAACGAGTAGTAAACAGCGCTAAACAGCAGGATCAAGAGAGGGACACAGAACACGGCACTGACAAACAACGTTGAGTAACAACTTAACAGTGTCCTTATTCTTTCAGTCAGCATATACATGTACTCTACCGCTATCTCAAAGCACAAAATCATCCGAAATTCAGCATGTGCAGGGGCAATAAATTGCAATCAACGAGATAGGAAGGCTATCCCCTTCGGAAGGATCGAAAAGGAGGAAAGGCTTACGCATGATTCGCCGCTATTATGAACCAACCAGCCCAGATGCATACTCTTCGGCAGGTTATTTAGGAATTAGGTTCAACGTGAAGGAAAATTAACTTGTTTCCCATTTGGTTCTAGTCACGGGGTGTACATTCGTATGACAGGAAAGAATGAACCGTAGCTTTTTCTAAATGGAATCGTTATAATTATTATTTCAGGGGTAATTGGTTTACTAAACTACCTTCAGTTGAAACCTCTCTCCATTACGTCGAAAATGATACTATATATATATATATATATATATATATATATATATATATATATATATATATATATATATTCGGAAACGTTCCTCCCCTCAACGCTCCAACTCGTACCTGGATGCGAAGCCCACTTGCAGGGTGGGGATACGGTCTCCGCCGGCGCCATTTTGGTCATCACCTGCGCCCCGTCACCTGGTCGTAATTGGTCGAAATTGGCCATATTTGCCTGGGAAAAGTGAGTCAGAACGCAAAATTTGGTAAAAGGAAGTCTTCGGTTTAGTAATACATTCGCAGGAAGGTTTTAAACACGAAATTAGACATTTAAAACAAAAGTTGCGTCGGGAGCTTCTATTTGAATACATGTGAACGGAAAGATTGTTTTTTTTTCTCGTCAACCAGTGCACCGATATCGAAGAGGTTTGTTTTATGCCGAACTAAAGCTTCATATACTGTGCGGAATACATGCATATATACGCACGCACGCAAACAGACGCAAGTACGCAAGCACATAATCGCAATCACTCACAAACATGCGCGCACACAGACACACGTGCACAAACACATGCGTCCGCACAAGCATGCAGCATTAAAGGCGTGCGCACACATTTCCTCACACGCACGAATAGCGAATTCGTGCGTGTGAGCACGCACACATAGCGAACAAGCACGCATACACAAAGGTGCGTACACATTCACACGCGCGCATTCCGACACAAACACCAATCAATTCATTAAGCAATTATCAGACTTGCAGTTTCGCCCAGATTGATTCAGCACTATATAACCACTCAATGTTTACCAATTCAGCCAAAGTGAAATTTCGTTGAACTTGGCCTTTACGGATGTCGAATGTGTCTCTTTCTTTTGTTCATTCTTTATTTATTGCATTGTTTGTTTGTTGCTTTGTTAAGGCATGTGCCCTGGGCTTGTTTGTCGAGAATCGCAGAGAATGCGTGAGCGGAGGTGAATGACGTACAGGTAGCGGGAGCGTGTTCGGTGTGTCTTTTTTTTTGTATGTGTGCTTCAACGTTTGGGATTGATAAGCGCCTGCACTATACGTGTGCGTGTGGTACGACAACTTTGAATTTCGTGGCAAGCGATAAACATTTCGCTAGCATTTCCGCCTGCGACTGCTTGCTGACGTCCTTGCTCACGCTAAGTCGAAGCGCAGTGGCATTTCGACACTGGCAACTGCTTGTGAATCTCGACAGGAGTGCAGGACGGTATTTTTTTTTTTCAGAAGTAAAGACATTCCGGCAGAGCCTACGTCACGATGATTGTCGGCGTCATTGTGATTAGCGTTGAAGAAATGCAGCAGCACACCACATTTCAAACGGCAAAACGTTCGTGTGGAAGGGCCCTCTCTTGCGCGTCGCACTGCACAAGCGGCTCCATCTAGCGCCGCCGCCGCGAAGTTCCAGCGTGGCGCGTGTGCCATTTCGCCGAGACAGGAGAAATGGTAAAGCATCTTGTTTGTCACCGAAGAGCGATACACACGCAGTGACACATACCGAATTACTGAAGTAGGCGTCAAAGGGGTGCGTTGAAGAGGGGCACATACCTACAGTAGGACGCACCCAGGGCTCCAAGTTGGCATCAAAGAGGTTCGTTTAACAGTGCCTCATACCCACTGCCAGATACCCAATGACGCAGGTTGGTTCGAAAGTCAGGTTCGAGCCCCGTTCCCACAGCAGAGCAGCGCGATGTGCACCCCGTTGGACCATGGACGTACCTACACATTACACAAGTTGGTGGGAAAATGTTTAGATAGATAGATAGATAGATAGATAGATAGATAGATAGATAGATAGATAGATAGATAGATAGATAGATAGATAGATAGATAGATAGATAGATAGATAGATAGATAGATAGATAGATAGATAGATAGATAGATAGATAGATAGATAGACAAACCCCGGAAACTTCATGAACTACCCTAAGAATGCTAATGGTATTAAAATTTGAGGCGATGTACAGTGATCTAAACATTAACATTTTCAATAGCTTTTGTAATCATGGCATAGCGTACGAAATTATGCATTCGGATCTCGATAGTGTAGGTACCTGTGAAGTTAGACTTGCTGGTTTGCATAACTGTGGCAACAGAAAAAAAAGACAATGTCAATTGAGGCTCAAGATAGGACACCAACAGCGGTTCCGACTGGTCTCCTAAATTATTTAGACGCTTTCAACGCAAATTGTACAGAATTCCTTTTTTTTTTCATGACTCCTCACTGGTCATCGCTCTCACAATTTTTTTTCTATTTTCACGAAAGTTATAAGCCCGCAGCTAACCTACTAAAGAAGAAGAAACAGGCAGATCAATTCCAACTGCACACATAGACCAGAAACCTAAAGGAAGAAGCTTAGTCGGCCGCTGCGTTCGTAATTCGGAACGCATTCACGTTAGGAACAGTGGCACAACAGGTATTACCTGGAACTCCAACCCCCAATGTCTGGTGTTGGCCAAACTCTTTTTCGAAGAGAACGACCTTTTCCTTGTACTGAATTTCGCACATGACGCTTTCCAACAGACCCCGCCACCTGCGCTTTCAAATATCGCGCTTGATCATCGCAACACATGAATTCAAATTATCGGCCAGCTCCCAGCAGGGCGCGCCCTGACTCCGCACTCAACCGCCCGCCTCCCCCTCACCCCCCGTTTTCGCACCATGCATGGATGATGTCTCATCGTCGAAACAAGCCACACAATACAGCTCTCAACAACAACAAAAAAGTGCGCCACGTTAGGCGAATCGTTCATCTATTACCTCTTTGTCCATTTTACCGCCCTCCCGAACTGCCCTCTCTTTGCTTGTCCGATTCTCCATATGTTCATATGCTAACGTACAGCACACGCTAACGGAACCTCCTCTCCCACGAAACATTCAAAATAGGAGAAGGAGAACACAGCGCCAGCGCCACCGCAGCGCCGTTCTCCGCACCCTCGCTCGAAAAGTTTGCGGCGAAGCAGCAGCCGACCGTCGGCTCCACTCACTCTACGTTCTCGGCTTGCTCAGTCGGCGCGCTGAGCCGCTGTCGTCTGCCCTGAATTCAAAACCTCAACGGGCTCAGCCGTGTCTCCGGCGTTGACGTGACTGTCCGTTGCGGCGTGATAATAGCGTGGCGGCGAGCGGCTTCTTCGTCTATCCCCTCGTCGAGACCCATAAGCGGATTAACCTCACCGACAAGCTGGCTCCGACGACGTTAAACGCGCTGGCCGCCACTCATTCGACGGCGATGGACGATGACGAGTGCTTAGCGCTGCTGTGCTTGGAGGCGCCCCATTACGGACAGATCGCGCGCGCGTCGTACGATTCGGCTATCGTCGGCGACGCCGGTGTCATGGAGAGGCTCATCGGACTGCAGAGCCGCTACACGGTCACCTGCGACTACTGCGTCCGGGTTCAGACTGAGGTGCAGAAGCCGATGAGAAAAACGTTGGCGCTTTGGATGTCGGAGGTAAGTGTCACTCGCATGGTATCCGAGCGTGTCCCTCTCTTCAATTGACGAGAGCCCGTATCGACATGCCCCCCGCTCCCTCCTAGATGAGGCTCGCGCGATCTGAATCAAATTACGCGTGTGAGAACGGCGTTTGATTTCTATTACGCGTACCGCCGCGTTTAACGTTAAAGTTATTCGTTTTATATCGGCTGCGATGTCGCGCCCCGCATATGTCGACCAAGCCACGTCTGTCGCGCCAGGAGCCAGTTGCAAACGGTTTCCCGGATGGTCGCTTCTTCGACAGCAGTTCAAAATTTTGAATGCTGCCGAACGGGTTGCATACTTCTTGATCGTATGAACGGTATACGTGTGTCGTTGTGCGTTTGTGCGTTTGTGCAGCATGTCTTGACTTGTCGTTCTTTGGTGAGTCTATAAGTGAAAATGCGATGTTTCGCTATCGTTTCGGAAGCGCTAACGTGGTTCGTTTTTCCGTTTTTCTCTTTTCTTTATCGCCGCGCGCTGGCCGCTAATGGTGCGATTTTTCTGATATTTCGCGAGAAGCCGCCAGCGTAATTCGTCACCATTACTATATCGGGTCAGATTGGCGGTTGAGTATGTGTGAAAGTTACTGCCACGTAGTCGCTGGTCAGATTAGTTTCCTTCGGGTCTGCGTCAGTGAAAGTAGGCATTGCGGTGGACTTTTCTGAAAACGAAGTTCTCTCGAAGTCGATCGGTTTCCTCAGTACGTTTTAATTTTAAGCCAGACCTTTGACATTCACTGGCGACATGTTGGCTTTCGGTGACCGTTCTGTAACCGCGCTTTGAACAAGTTGCCGTCCATGGTTGAGCGAAGTTGTACAGTCGCTCTCATTTATCTGTATGAAGTTTTAGGTCTGTTTAATGTCATTGCTTTGGCTGTTCTGTCGTGCTTTGAAGGTGCGTTGTAACTTAAAGCTTATCTTGATTTTTTTTTTGCCCTGTTTTACCAGTACTCATATTTTCGCTTCGTTTCAAGCTTTTGAAAGTACTAACGCTAATTGCTTCATTTGCTTGTCAGTTCGTTTGTCGTCGTCTACTGAGCTCCCCTGATGTCTGCAACTGATTTCCTTTTACTTTTGAGGACGTCTGCTTTCTTTCTTGGTTCTCGCGTATTTTAATTTCGCGCGCGCGCTAATTAGCGACGTGCTTTCTGAATCGCGCTCTTCGTTCAACTGAAGGCTTGTTGTGTTGTTGTTAGCGTATTGGGAGGCATTGTGATCGCTTAGAGAGTTTTATCAATGTCATTACCAGTCTCGTTATTATGTATAATAAGTTCGTCTGCTCTACGACCTACTGCATGTCTAGACCTACACACATATCCGGCTTCTATGGGAACCGCTCGCGCCCACTCTAGTTTAACCGCTGGCCGTAGGTGGCGCTTCTATCCTGTTCGTCTTAGTTCGTCTTCTACTCCGCGTTCGAATGCGCGCGCCTGCTCTTCTGCTGTGGCGCACTGCTAGCATATGTGGCAATTTCTTGCGAAGACAACAGCTAGTGTGTCAAATTTGTTTAAGTGTACTCAATGTGGTGCTATGTAATAACGTTCAAAAACAGTGCACGAATTATGGGGCACGGTCGCGCCGCTCCATAAAAGAAAAAAGAATTAACCGATGAAGTGATAGTTTACTTCATTGTTCGGGCATGTCCAATGTGCACTGCAAAGCTTTTATGAAACTGAAAGTCTCAGCTTTAAGACGGTGTATGATGCGTCACTTAGAATCAGTGCTTCTATTACGCAAACTTCCTGACCGGCAGCATCACGATCGCGATCATAAGCGAAGTAGCATTTCTCCATAAAGAAAGCGACTACAGTGCAGAAACAGAGGAGATATGGATAGCATGAACAAACAGGCGCACCGTAGTCACTATCGCTGTGGATTATTGACTGTGACGCTCAAAAAACTTGTTGCAATCATCCGTGCATCGCACAACGAGAAACTAATCGCCTGGTACCCACTGCCAGCTACAATTAACCTCCAAATATTAGCGTATCATAACAAACGCACTGATAAGGCCACTGATATAACCGACCGAGGGATTTTTGCTTCTTGGTCGAGGGTCTGCATAATTATGTATGTGCGATGTGATAAACAGCTATAGCCTTTTAGGGCGCAGTTCCTAGACGCCTTTTCCTGCGGGTCGAGCGTCGGCTTAACAGTGCGTTCGTCGTAGTCTCCTACCACAGCTGGCTCGATGACGCTAATGCTAGCGTTGTCATACCGCTCCAGCCTCCGTTGACGTGCTGACGACACAGACCCACTGCCAATCGTTGCGCTGATTCCGGTCTGAAATTATTTTGTTGTTGTTGTTGTTGTCCTGAGTGGCCGTGGCACATACCCACAGTGGGGGATTGGCCAAGAATTTGGTGGTTTAATTAGGTGCATAAAAATAATAATGATAACAAGGGAGTTAATAATTTGAGCGTGTGAGTTTAAAAGTAAACGTTTTTTTTTTTTTTTGCCTCTACGTATCGCTCGCGCCTTCGTTGTCGTCTTCCACAGCTGGCTCCGATTTCGGTCATCATCCCAGCGTTTCCATACTCCCCCTCCCTCTTCGAAGGCGCTGACGGCACTGGCCCACTGCCGGTCGGAGCGGTTTCTTTAAAAAAGTAACTGGAACGCCCGTGCATTTCCTCGGACACTTTGAAAATCGATGTATCGGAATTAAGGCTGACCAGAGAACTCATTCCAAGTGGATGCGCCGTGCGAACTCAGCGGCTATAATTCTTAAATTGAAACATGTGGCTTAATATAGTTAATTAAAAGTTGATTAGCGTAATCACGTTAATTATTCAACTGAACGTTTTGATTTCTCGTAGCAGCAATGGCCGCCTCGTCGAGTAATTTAGATCAAGGGTTAGAATCGTGCTATCTGCCATAGGCAATCTTTAACATATTCGGTGCAGTGACGTCAGTGAGGTTCGTTGAAAAGAGAAACATACCCTTTGGTACATACCAAGAGACCCAAGTTGCCATGAAAGAGGTTCGCTGAAGAGCGGGAACATTTTCAAGTATTTTTTTAGTATTTATAATTACAACTATTTAAGTAAGCGTAATGCACACCACTAAGTTAACCAGAAGCAAGGAATTATGTTTCGATTACGAAACTTAGCCAATCGCCCCCTCGTGGCTACGTGCCATATATGTTAAAGGGCGACACAGCAACATAACTCAGTGATCCCAAGTTGGCGTGAAAAAGGCTAGACACCGACACGCATACCACGAACTCGGCGAACTTCCCAAAGAATGCTAATCGCAATAAAAACGCCGAGATGAAAACCGTTACAACGTGTTGTGGGTTGTCATGGAGGAAGGAAAGCGTAGGATAGGCACTGGCTAGTTCGGATCAGTTGGAAGAGTGTGTGGCGGAAATCACGTGGTATTTTTCGCAAAAAAGGAGCACTGGGACTGGTGTGCAAAACATCAACGTTGCCGTAGCAACCGCGCTCCTGAAGCTCTCGCTGCTGCCCACGTCCTCTGAAAAGTGAGATAACAGTTCTCGGTTCGTGCCTATCTCGCAGCACATTCTGTTAGCGAGACAAGCTGACTTTGGAGTGCGGTTTGTAAGCTTGAAAGTTGTGTTTTGGGTCTGTGAGTGTGAGTCGTCAGTCAGCAACGGAAACGTTCAAGCAGTCACGGCTCGGGCCTTCGTCGTCTGCTTCAGGCTGCCGCAGAAAAGCACAGAAGCGCGTCTGCTTCACGAAAACTGTTCCAGAAGTTCCGTAGGCTTTGTCCAGACGAGCGCCAGCAGCACACACTTCCGGCGGCTCTAGCAGTGTCATTTCAAAGCTGACGCCTGTAAGCTGAGCTGATTGGAGGCACAACAAGAGATGGCACACCAACATGGCGGCACTTCCGGTTTCAAAAACGTGACGTCGAGGCCTCTCCTATTTTGTGTGTCCTCCATCTTGGTTTGCCACGTCGACGCTGCGTCCAGAAATTTCAAACGCCATTTCGCGTTGTTCGAAACGCAAGTCACGGACGCTTCTCCCCGTCTGCGACGTCACGACTGTCTGTGTGACGTGTTTAAAGCCCCGCCCCTTGCAGTTCCGCGGTAAGCCGGCTTCATACTTGGGAGGAATATAATGCGTAATTCTTTTTTTATGCGTTGCATATTGCAATCACTCAGTTCAGCCCTTGGGCGCGGCCGGGCAGCCACCATTTAACCACGTGACGTGACGTCATGACAGCCGGAGGAAAAGCAGGGCCCCAACTCGCGCGGTCGCGCGCGGCCGCAGCCACCGCCTGACTCCCGATCCTCCCGCTAGGGGCGCTGCGCCGGCGCGTGACGTCACGAAGGAAAAGCTGGGCCCCAACTGGCGCGGTCGCGCGCGGCCGCATATTGCGCGGCCGCGCAATATGCAACGCATTCTTGGCTTAACCAAGCTAAGCCTAGCCATTTTTTTTTTCCGAGTTTGTTTCGCGGATCGAAATCGACGTGCAACGTAATGTGCAATTCGTCTCATTAGGATGTGAAACACAGCAATAGAAGTGGCTTTGTAGAATACTGATAAAATGGCGGAATCGAATCCCGGTCACGGCGGCCGCATTTCGATGGGGGCGAAATGCGCATACACCCGTGGTACTTAGATTTAGGTGCACGGTAAAGAACCCCAGGTGGTCAATATTTCCGGAGTCCTCCACTACGGCGTGCCTCATGATCAGAAAGTGGTTTTGACACGTAAAACCCCATAACTTAATTAAACAAATTATTGCTAAAATGCAGATATGTACACTACACCTGCGACGTCAACATTCTTTTATTTTGTATTTTTATTACTGCTATCAGTGCTTTTTCTGTGTTTGACATCTCGTTCTAATCCTATAGTATTGATGTATCATTCGCATTACTGACGTCTGTCTGTGACGTCATTTCAAGGCATTTAGAGCTATGTGCGTTCTTAAGACTGAAACTTCGTCGTGGAATTCCATCGGAGTCCAACCGCTTTATCATCATCATCTTGATCTCTTTTTTTTTTCATTGACATCTTTATTTAGGCACTCGAGCTCACAACCGGCCTGAATCTCCTGTCGCACTTATAATTGACGCGGCTACCTTTAACAGCCATGTCGTCGGAGGGCAACAAGCTTTCAACTTTATATCCGTCATGCAGAGAACACTTCACGCTAATTCCAGTACCAGTATCTCTGTAGTTGTACTTTTTGATGAATAGCCTTCGATATTTTGCAGGTGGACAGCGACTGAGTTGGAGTATAACGCTTTCGAGCCATTCGAAAAGCGAGCCGTCGACAGCGGCAGGGCATATCTGAGTTGTTATTATTATTATTATTATTATTATTATTATTATTATTATTATTATTATTATTATTATGTTTTCAAATGCTGGGTGCACAACTGGGCGCGCCAGGATAGTGCGTCCAAAAGCAAAAGCACTGACGAAGATATGGATGTCTTTAAGACGATTCAAGCGCATCCTGAGACACTTCTGACTGGACTTCGGCTGCAAATGCGGATAACACGCCCAAAGTGGATTTAGTGAAATGAGCCGGAAAATAGTCGTCGGGGGTGTTTGTTTGCGCACGGTGCCATTTCTGTTGCCAGGCGTTAGTGGGTTCACGTCTTTCGTTGTTCCTGACGTTTATTTTTTTATTTTTATGCGAAGCATACTAGCCGCACAACCACGCTCTTCCTTGCTGCCCCGCGCGCGGCCGCGTAGCTACCATATGACGTCATAACAGCTGCAAAAGCGGAGGCTCAGCTCGTGCGCTCGCTTGCGGCCGCGTAGCTACATAGCCGGGTCTCAGCTCGTGCGCCCGCCTGCGTGAGTTGTTTCTTCGTCTAGCCGAACCAAATATAGCCAAGCAACAGCAGTTCACCAGGCTAAACAGTGGTTCAACAACTAAATTAAAGGCTAGTATGCTTCGCATCGTGGGCCTAACCTTAGCTAAGCTACAGCCATTTTTTTTTTTTTTTGACGTCATGCTTATCTCTTCGAAATGGTTGGGTTTCCAAGCGTAATAATAATAATAATATATGGGGTTTTACGTGCCAAAACCACTTTCTGATTATGAGGCACGCCGTAGTGGGGGACTCCGGAAATTTTGACCACCTGGGGTTCTTTAACGTGCACCTAAATCTAAGTACACGGGTGTTTTCGCATTTCGCCCCCATCGAAATGCGGCCGCCGTGGCCGGGATTCGATCCCGCGACCTCGTGCTCAGCAGCCTAACAGTTTCCAAGCGTAGGTATCGGCATGCAATAGTAGGCGCTCTCTATATATGCGTCAAAAGCGTAGTAGCTTGGGTGAGTTGGTATGTTATGACTTTTTTTTAACTTGTAGCGCATCCCAAAAAGAGCAAAAAGGAAGGTGGAAGGGGTAATGAAAAGGAACGCAGAACAGAGGAATGGCTCACTCTGCTCTCCGTTCCATTTCATTCCCCTTCCACCTTCCTATTTTGCTCTTTTTGAGCTGCTCTACAAGACTAAAAGAGTATATATATATATAGGTTTTATTTACGAATAAGTGGTTTGTTCACATCGCAGAGAATGTGTGTGGGGCGGTTGATGATGTATAGGTAGCGGGAACGTGTTCCGTGTTATTTTTCTTGTGCTTCAGTGCTTGTAACTGATAAGCGGTTGCACTGTACGCGTGCATATATATATATATATATATATATATATATATATATATATATATATATATATATGCACGCGTACAGTGCAACCGCTTATCATGCACTGTATTTGAAAACTCTCCAATGTTGTCACCGGGTATTGTAGCGAACAGAATTGCGCGCTATGTGAATTGTGTTGCTCGTCTTCCTGGGCACAATTAATAGTTGGCCCGATAAAAAACAACTCAGATTATCAAACTGAGACATTAAGCATTCGTTCGGTTCTTTGCCCTCGCCACGTCGTGATGATCGTGACGTAATCTATCAATTCGTATCCTCGCCCGCAAGACGTCTTGAAGCTGTGGCTTGCATGCAGCCGTAATGACCAGCCCAGTCCCGGCGAATGCAGATCAAGTGTGGAAAGCGTAGTTGACCAGACTAAACGTAACTGAGCATTGCCCTTTACCATCCCTTTATGGACGTACAGTGCTCACGGAATGAAACGCGACAGGGAGCATTTAGTAGAACCCTGCATATGTGCAAAGTACTCAAGAGTGCCATGTCATGTCGCTAGGGATCTGGTCACCAAAGGTGACGCGGACTCCGATTTAAGTGTACGCGCCAAAATTACGTCAATGTGTCACGAACTGCAGCCAGTGTAAATGAAAGTATGCACATTAGTTAGGCCTAAATTGACGCGTTTCATTCCGTGAGCACTGTACGTACGGCGACTGTCACTTCTCGTTTTAATAAATTGGAATTGTTCCAGTACATTACCGTCCCTAACGCCGTTGGCTGTCGTTAACATTTCGCGTCGACGAAATGACCCAGCTCACGTTGATCGGTTTGACCTTGACGACCTCGTCTGCAGCTACTGACGTACGAACGCTGCGGGGGCGGAGAATGACGGTTTTCTTTGGCCTCGGATGAGCAATCCGTGATTTATAACGGTCGTTTTTTTTTTCTTTTAGTGCACTGTGTTCCGCGTACGGTACGTAGTATGCACTGCCCCGTCAGTGGCATTCCGATAATGAAAGGTCACTATAATTTCCTTTCCTTTTTTTTCGGGAAAATTGATCTCCGCCAAGGCACATGGGGTATGCAAGAAAATCAAACAAAAGCTTGCAACACAGTACTGTGCCGAAGCTGAAGCAATGTATCGGCGGACATATTGTACGTCAGCCCACGAGCGTAGTTTTCAGGAGCGTCTGGCTTCAGTTCAGCGTTGCTTTTTGTTTTTGTTTTTTGCGATCTTAAGTAATCTTTCTTAAGTTGTGGAGAGATTCCTAATCGTTTTCACGATAGCCTTGCAGGCGTAGGGCTCTATCATATTGTTGCACAAAAGCAGGTATTTACAAATATTTACAAGAAAAGAAACAAGAGGTTCAGTCAAAGCAGCATCCAAAATGTGCACGGTATAGCAGTCGGTCGTTTATCTAAATAAACGAATAGAAGAGAGAGAACGGAAGGAACTTGCTGCTGACCGCACTGTTGCAGTCTAGCGCAGTCTGCTGACACCTGAACGGCGTCGTGCATAAGGAAAAGAGGGGGGTGGGACTACGTATTAGGTTATGTGTGTATCAAGTCGCCAGACGCGAACTATGCAGTGGTGGAAGAGCGGGCGCCGATTGCGCCAAACTGCGCCGAGAGCTGGCCTTTGCGCCATCCGGTGCCAAAACGGCATTTTAGCGGAAAATTGCGCCGAGCCTGCGCCAAAGCATGCGTAAGAGCGAAACCCTCTTTCCGTCGACGCTTCGCAGCTAGTAAAACAAATTAAAAGCGACAGCACACTATCATCATCACAGAAGGAAGCAGAGGCCTGTCCACAGAGTTTCTGACTGTATAGTGAGAAACTCTATGGGCCCGCTGAAGTTGTCCGGTTGGTCATTCGCGGAATTTTTCCCTGATTGATGTACAGTGTAGTGCCGCTGTACTGTCTTGCTGGCGCTTTATTTCGGTGTCCATCGAACCTGCGTTGTACCGCGGTGTTTGCCGTAGGAGGATGGCACATCCTAGGATTAAAGGCAAGCTTTTTCGATGTCGTAGCTTGCCCTCGCTACGACGTACAGCGCCTCCTTCTCACTCGGGACAACTCTGTACCGACTGGACTTGAGGCCGTTCTCTTAGTTAAAGATACTTGGACAGTGACCACACCCTGCACTGGCACGAAAAGCGATTCGTGCACTAGTATACTACTTGAAGTGCATCGGTTTAAGAGACCGTTTATAGTGTCCCTGTGCATCATCCCACGTGCACTAAGTGCTCCCTCTCTTCCTCTTTTCCTCTTTCTATTTCCCCTTTCCCTTACCCCCAGTGTGTGGTAGTAAACCGGGCGCTCGTCTGGTTGACCTCCCTGCATTTTTTCTCCTTCATCTCTCTTTTTCGATGCTAATGGATAATAACGGGGCTTTGAAAAAGAGCCGATGCGATCAAAATCGCACGTGGGGCACACTTAAGAATGGTATTAGCGAATGGAGGTCAAATGTGGTACTCGGCGAGAGCCCCGCCACTCCGATGAGTGCCGCCATGTTCGTTGACGCAAAACTATATTGCGTCTAGTTTGGGTCGCTGCCTCATTTCTAGGAAATGGCACCGCCGACGCAAACGCAAAACCCCATTTGCATCTCGCGCATGCGTAGTGGCGATGACGCTATTCTTTTGCGGCGCCTGTACGAGAGCTCCCTAATTTGCATGGCATGACATGAGTATTTTGCATGACGTTCAGCGCAGGCGCGCGTGCTCGATCTGTCTCGCTGTGAGGCTTTGCGCACAAGCCGTGACTGACGCACCTTGTGGCATCTTGGGATAATACACGCGTTTGTCGACGATCTGTTCTTTGATGCCTTCTCTGCGCCCTATCAACGCACCTGCCGTAGCGCTTCTTGTTGTGGAAGAGCGCCACGTCATTTCCTGGCCGCGCTTGCGGTGTAAGCCTCGCGCACATCCGCCTCCACAACGTATCGACTATATATAAGTCACAGTGTGCATGGTATTTGGTAAGCGCACGTGCGTTTGACCCTGCGCCAAAAGGGCTTGCTACTGCACCGAGTCTGCTCATTGCCCGCGCCAGGACCTGCGCCGAAAATGTGAAATGGCTGTTCCACCACTGACCGTGCATAGTTAAGAATGGTATTAGCGAATGAGGCCGAACGTGGCACACGGCGAGAGCTGCGTACCACATTCACATGCAGACATGCATACAGACATGCATCATGCATGTCTGCATCACACATGCAGGTGGCGCCGTAGGTTTTACCCAAGCAATCTCATAGGTGACTTCGACGACGCGGCGCAAAAAATTTGGTAAGGACCGTTATAGTGTGGTAGGAGCTTTTCTGAGAGACCAGTTCTTCGAGATAGTGACCAGTAGGGTACTGGGAAACCAGGCGGGTAACTGGTGTTGCTTCTGACGGCAATCGCAGCGGGACTTTCGTGATGCCTGCGACAATATGTGCAGGACAATACGTGCTACCTTTCAATTGCCTGCCTTTATTTGCTACACGATGTTATACTTAGGGGTCGCGGTGTTTCGTGAAGCCTCTTGTCTGAAGCCCTTTGAGCGTCATATGTGCCTCGTAGACACCTAGTCACAGGGAACAGCGAGTTATACCTAGCGGTTGCGCTAGTTCGTGTAATCTTGTCTGAAACCTATTGCTTGACATACTTATAATCTTGTAAAAAGCAACAAAGAAAAAGCCTGGAAAGACAAACGTGAGCACTGGAATCGAACACAACGACCGTCGTTCGCCGACTGAATGGCAGATGGCAGCACGAGACCGCGATGCAACAAACGCACTAGAGTTAACCCAGGCGGGCATGCGCCTTCTTGGGCGCCTTGCCAGCGACGTGCTTCTAAAGCGGCGTTCAACGAGAAAGCACGTACGTCAGCGGAGTCACGCTAATCCACTCGGTATAGGTGCAGCCTTAATTAACAAGCAAAAAGACGCTATGGATTAGAAAGCTGTCGTTCGAGTTGGGAAATATAGGAAGACAGAGCGTTGGCAGGCCACGTAATGCGTATAATATATATAAATATATATATATATATATATATATATATATATATATATATATATATATATATATATATATATATATAATGATGTGCAGGCAACGAAAGTAGTCTGAGATAGCCAGGAACTTTTGTGACGTCGTGACATTAGTAGGTTTGCTGGCACACGATAGAGTTAGCCGAAGGCTTAATTGCAGTTGGGGGTCGGCGCGACTGGCCTTCATTCATGTTCATTCCACGTCATTGGAGGCTCGTCATATATATATATATATATATATATATATATATATATACACCACACACACACACACACACACTCATTTCAGTCTCTGAATCGACACGAAACTGTCGGTCCGACGATGGCAATGTCAGGTCGTTCGCAACATCGTTCCTTTATTTTTCAACTCGCAGGTGTGCGAGGAACAAGGCTGCGAGGACTCGGTGTTCCCGACGGCCATGAACCTGCTGGACCGGTACCTGTCCGTGGCGGTGGCGCGAAAGTCTCAGCTGCAGCTGCTGGGCTGCGTCTGCCTGCTGCTGGCCTCCAAGTTGCGTCAGACCCGCGCCCTGGCTGTCGACGTGCTCGCCTACTACACTGACCACTCGGTGACCGTCCAGGAGATACAGGTGAGTCGGGTGTTTTTTTTTTTTTTTTTACGCGAACATTGGACTCTTATAGCTTCATTAACGCGCAATGAGACAACGGAGAATGTTCTTGTGGGGCCGTGTTGTAGGGCAGTGTTGGTGACCTTGCGAGGGAGTCGCTAAATATAGCGAGTTTTCGGTCACCTTAAAGGGACACTAAAAATGATTTCTTGTGCACCCGTAAATTACCTTTCTACGACACTAAAAACACCACTCTTACCACAATAAAACGCTCGGTAGGCCAGAAAAAGCGCAAGAACGAAAGACAGGTGGCGACGCCTTGACGCCCCCACACATGGTGGCTGTGACGTCATGGATTTTGATGGCATCTACTAGGACCTACTTATATAGCGGTAGAGATTGACTACATTGTGTTCTAAAGGAACCAAATATTAAACGCAGCAAGTTTCGGGAACCTTTACTCAGCCAACGCGGCTCAAATGCGAAAACATACTTTGGAATCCCTGACGTCACACGGACGTACCGGCGTCGGGATTTCGGCGCAAAATTGAAATACTCCCGCTTCGACCTTCATTTTCTCATCTAGTAATCAAACTATTATTTTGAAATGAGTGCATGCTTTATTAGTCTAAACTGATTTATTGTTTCGCTTTAGTGTCCCTTTAAAAACTGCCCCCTCCCCGACTTTTAAGTCTTAGCGTCAGCTTTAGTGACACATTCGGGGACGCAAATAGCCAGTAAATTGATCTGTTAAAATTTATTGCGGGACATTGGCTAATTACAGTGCCTCGCACTCCCATCTTGTCACCGTAGCCTTCTAAAGACACATCGCTGGCTTATTTGTGAACCATCGGGGTGCATCAAAAGCTCATTTTCTAGGCGAAGCGCAGTCTTCAGGTCTAACACCGTTTTGGAAAATCGGGCGTTGTTTTCTCTTACCGCATTCCCATCGTTGACTCGCCCGTCTAGGAGACAATTTAAAGCTCTTGTTTTTACAAAAATAGCGAGGAAGATATCTGGGAACATTTAAAACATTAGAAAAGCAAAATTACGAGGTAGTCATCGTTGACGTAACTTAGCGATTGCCCGCAAAAGAAAAAAAAAATGGAGGGACCTGGCGACGTTGTCCAGAACCTAGTCATGAACAGAGTGGCGTCGGGTTCGTGCTCTCAAGGTTGTCGGTTCGAATCCCTGTATACAAGACACCAACATCTTTCAGGCTAAAAGCGGTGCTTGATTCCGAAACCAGACGTGTCGACAGCCAGTGGTGTAACTTACTGTACCCGGCCACGACCCTGTAATTCAGTACAGCCGCCTTCAGATTTAAACCGAATGATGAAATCCAATATCTAGTGACTTACTTTCAACCAAGCAAGCTTTAAGTAGCAAGACTTGAGTGGTTTAGACTGCAGACGCGTTAAGCTGGCATATTCAATTAAGGCAGCCCAACAAGAACAAATCTCGAGCAGCATCCGCTTAAAGAAAGCATGCGCTTAAAGAAAGATTTAACTCGGAGTTCGTTAATCAAATACATTTAAAGCACAAAAATGCTGTCACAGACCAGGACTGTCACAGACCTGGACTGTCACAGACCAGGGCTGTCACATGACTGGAGTGTTTGAAATAGAATTGTTGCATTTGAGATAGAAATATAGTTACTCTAGGACGCAGAATTCTGGTTTAGTGCCTGTAATTGTGCACGATGATTATCAAATAATTGTAAACTTAAAGAAAAGGTCGGAAGCACGAAACTTACAAATTCGTAACCCCGCACCAAACACAGGTATCGAAGTTCTGTAAAGTGCATCTGTTAGAGAACCTAAAGCACGCAAACTTAATAATGAATTTACCTTACGTGAAACTTTACGATGTTTACGAGAGTTTCGGTAAAGTCTCACAATTAGTGGTATATATTTTAGAGCGGTGTATGATGACACGTCACATTTTGTCCGCTTTATATGTATTATTTGTGGTTTACAGAATTGATATCGAATTTAAGTGCGGAGTTACAGATTTGTAAACTTGGTAGTTGAGCTTTTTCTTTTTATTATTGCTATCTTCAAGAATACTTCTAAAAAAATTGACGGCACAAATAAAAAATCGGCCTTCTAGAGTCACTAGGTTTTCAGTTTTTTCTTTTCAATGCAAAAAGAGAGGGCATAAAATTTACTGAAGCTGTTGCTGAGCGGAACGATTTCTCCTTTGCAAAGTATTTGGATTAGGAGCTGTCGAGGTAAGAAGGCCTCTCTAAGTGTGTTCCGGTTAAGTATGGCGGAACCTGTGCAAGCTCCAACCACATATCCGCACAGCAAATGCCCTCTGTGATTAAGCTCTCCAAATCATAGTTCAGCGGTGTTTAGCGGCCAGTACAGCCGCGTTCTATTTGGCCTTATAAGGAACTCGCTAGCTGTGGTTCCGCGCCTCGCCCAGTGAGGTCGCCGATTCCCGTAGCCGTAGCGCCAGCGTGTTGACCTCTGACCTCCGGTTATAGTGGGAGGTACTACGGTTCGTAATAGCGGGAGCGCAGTTCTGGCCCGGCTTCAAGGACGTCGCTCCGTGGTTGAGAAGCGGCGGGAAATGCCTCATTGGAAGCCGCCGCCGCAGTGAAGCGACTCTCCGTCTAGCCAAATCCGTGCAGCACACTCAGAGCTGCGGATCTCGCGTCGACCAATCAGGAACGATAACCGAGCGAATGATAAAGGAGTTCGTCCAAACTTCCGCCATTGATCCCTCCCCTTGTGTGAAGATGGATCGATGAAAGGATTACGGCCGGATTACCGGCACACAGTGCACGGGCACGTCTGGACAGTGGGCCATCTCTTCTGCTTCACGTGGCTGCGCGGCTGACGCGATCCGTAGCTTTGACTGCGGTGCATGGATTTCGTAGAGCGGAGCACAGTAGCCACGCGCACGGAAAGGCGTTACAGGAGAAAGCTGAGGGCCTGATAGACGAAAGGAGGCGTCCTAAAAGAGCACGGGGGTTTCGGGACGCCTCGCCGCGGGGGTCAAAGGTCACCGGGGGAGACCGATCGCTGGGAGAGGGTACGAGGCTGGGGGAGCCAGACGCTGGTCAGCGCTCCGCATACTTCTTCAGCCCAGGATAAACGAGACCGTCCCTGACACTTTTGTTACCGTTGTCATAGATTGTTCGTCCGGCTTCTTCTTTGAGTGTGGTGCCGAACGCTTTGCAATCCCGCTATTCCACGCGCCCAGCACACGCCCGTCTGAAACGGAGAACGCCTGGCGGCGAGTGTTGAAGGCTTGACTGTTGACGTCGGAATGGGCTGCCCCCACCGCCGTCTGGACAGCCTGTTCGTCTGTCTCTGAGTTTTTGCGTCCGGTCGGCGTAGCCTCGTCTCCTTTGTTTGCTTCTTCTTTATTCTCGTCTGCACCGATGAGCATCCATCTGGGCTTGCTTCACTTTTTCTGTGCACTTCTGCTAGTCGTCTGTGTCGCTCTTTTGCTTTACTTTCCGTCCGTGTCCCGTCTGCTTATTTTCTCTCGCATACACGGTTGTTTTTCTTTTTTTTGTGCTCTTGCTTCACATTTTGCCCGTATATTCTGTCGTGCTCGTTACTTCATTAACGTTCTGTCGTCGCATTTTCCGCACCGGAAAAAAAAAAGTCCGCAATTTGGCTCGCATGTCCGCGGTCAATGACTTCCCGTCCATCTGGTGACCAGCGATATCGTTGTCAAAATCTTACGCGCCATAAGCTGATTTTCTATGCCACGAGAGCGCGCTGTCTCCTCAACTATACGCTACGGAGGAGCCTACACATGCGTGCCTATACGCCAGCGCTTGAGCCCTTCCCGTGTGCGTATGAAGGCTTCCTAAACTACGCGTGCGAGCTGGCGAACAAACTGCCGCACGCAGTCCGGTTGCAGCCGTCTTGAAAGGCGGCAGCTTTGGTGTTAGTCAGTCTGGCAACTTGACAAATGCTTTTCTCTCTCTCTCTCACTCTCTCTCTCTTCCGCTGCCTTATCTACAGCTTCTCACCGTTATGTAGCAGTTCTGATCGCTACCTGCCGACGCCCGGCTCCTTTTCCCCGCGCATGCATGAAATGGGGCTGGGAGCTTGCGGGAGAGGTGTTTGAGAGATAAGGGGCCTGCTTGACGTCCCATTTGCCCGCCGTGCACCATTAGCCACCGATTATTCAAATCAGCTCTTGCGAGTGGGAAGCAGATAGTATATAAGGGAGACCGCAATTCTGCTGCATTCTGTCGTGTTCCTCGCCCTTTTTTATGTTACTTAAAGAGCGTATGGTGGGCATGCGTACCACTCATCCATTCCGTTAGCAGCGTTAGGCAACTGCAACACCAGGTGGCGCCGCTAGCAAGCATGGCGGCTAGGGGACCCTGCCGCGTCCATAATCAGCATCATCAGCGGCGTCCTTGCGCGAGGCAGCAAGATGGCGGTGCGGACGCAATAGCAAACGGGGCAGCGGGTATTCGGGTTGAGATTGAAAAGAACAAATTGAGCTGGGCAGGCCGCGTAATGGGCAGAGGACATTGTGACGGCAAATGGGAAGGTGACACAGAAAAAGAAGGCCATTGGACAGCGTTTATCCTGTGTCTTTGTGTTGCCGTCATAGCGAACTTGAAACAAGTCGCCCAAGTTTACGCTGTAAATTTCGTGGAGCACTTGCTGATAGTTATAATATATAAATAGAATGGGTTCCCAAGGACAGGGCAACGCTGTCTAGAACAGTGAAGGACTAGGTTATGTGCTGAGATTGGAGAATCTGCGTGGATTGGGCGGAATCGGCTTAAGACGAGAGTGATTTGACAAGGCTGAGAGACGGTCTTCTTCGCGCAGTGGACATAAAGGGTCATGATGATTGTAAGGTCGCTCTGATTGTTCGTGTTCTTAAGTGTCACGAATCGGCCACGTGCTTTGTGTATAGAGAGGGGGTTCACTTCCCCCCATCTCAGCGGGGCAACAGTTGCTGTGTTATGTTGGGTCACAGGCACCGCGCGGTGTTGGGAGTGGAGCCCGCCTGCTGAAATCATTGATTCGCAGCACTGAAACATTTCTATCTCTGCTATTAATGAGCCGATTAGAAAACATTTTGCGGCAGAACGCTGCCCAGAGGACATGTAACAACTTGCAGCGTGTGACTAAAATTTACTATGGGGCCTCGTGAGGGGCCCTTTAAACACCTAAACGCCATACCGACTCTCCAGCGGCCGTGGCCACTCCTGTCAGCCAGTCGAAATCCGCGTTCCAGTACATTGTCTCCCCTCTCTGTTGCCAAAATCGAGCTGTGTCATAGGTCTAGAAAGGCACCGCTAAGTCGGACGAAAAAAAGCCTTAGTCAAAATCGAGTCCTGGATCCCGCGACCTGAGACCCCACGTAGAAATCCAGCTGCTGCTTCCTACGGGCCTTCCGTCTCCACCAACCGGGCTGGGAGTCACCGAAGCAAATCAGCGCGCGATGCTTGCATGATCCGAGTCCCGCTTATACGAGTCTCGAGTAACTACACGTCCTTTTGTACATGTATATGTATCCCTGTTTTTATGAGATCGACGCCCTCAGAAGATCGCCTCAGCCAAAAGCCTGTCTTCTCCGCTGCTGGCGACCACAGGGCCATTAGCAGCAATGTCAAGATCGTTTTCGAAGCCCGTAAACCATCCGGCTTTAGGACGCACGCTCAATGTCCAGCTGCTCGCACTTGACGGCTGATCCGGGCCTTCCTTGGGGCCTCGACTCCCGCGAGTCCTTGCTTCGAGGCAGACGTAGCTCGCCCAATAGACTACTCTTTTCTGACGTCGTGTATAGTGCAGTACGCCCGCGCATCGCCGAATGCGTGTTGGTTTCTTCTTTGCAAGAAACAGAAGTTCGCACGGTGTTTGCGATATTCTCAACACAATGCCACATTGTGCTGCTGCTATGATTGAAGATGTTCGCGGTTCGCACTCGAAAGCATCAACTATAGGCTGTTCAATACGAGCCCGCGGTAGCGTTTGCGCACGGTGCGCTCCTTCTGGCTTCGGCTTTGGCTGCGACCCTATGTCCTTCCGCCTCGTGGTCTTAACCTAACCGTCTGCGCGTGCAAAAAAAGGACTTTGGGACAGACGACGATCAGTCCGGGAGGCCGTCTGTTCCTCCAGTCCTGGTCTGTCCTGTTCAGCCTCTTCCGATATGGGCGCGCGCTAAAACACTGGTCACGCGTAACGAAATAACGTTGCTACGTCCTTCCTCATCGTGGTCTTAATAAGCGAACCGTCTGCTAGTACAAAAAAGGGACTTTGGGACAGACGACGATCAGTCCTAGAGGCCGTCTGTTCCTCGAGTCCCGGTATGTCCTGTTTAGCCTCCTTCGGTATGGGCGCGCGCTAAAACACTGGCCACGAGTAACGAAATCACGTTGCGTAATACGGATGGGTTGCGACCCCGACTGATCGTACCGCGGTGACACCTCCGAATCTGTCCTGGCGAGCTTCCCAAAAAGCCTCCGCGGGTTCGCTTGATTCCTCTTGCGCTTCGACGCAGGCCGTTCATCTGGTCTCGTTTCTCGTACATGCCTGACGAGATCGAGTCAAGCGAAACAAGCGCGCCATCGTCGAATACAGCTGTCCCGGGGCTTTCAGAAGAAAACGCCGTTCGGCGGCTCAAGCCCATTGTACCTTTTTTTTTCTTTGCGCCTTTCTCAGTTTCCCTTTTAATCTTGTCAGAGCTGCCCTTGGAGGCACGAAAGACGACGCGTGTTGCCGGAAGCTGTCTTTCTTTTCACTTTGCTGTGACATTGCTGTTTGTTTACACTATAACGCGCATCTCGCGAGCGCTTCGTTCGCTAATTTATTGTTTTTCTCGTCAACATTGCAGCGCAACTGCTTCGTCGACGGTAAAGAAAGAAACAAAGAAAGAAAGGAAGAAAGCATGTGTTTCACCAAAACCCTTACGTTCTCACAGGTGTCACATTCGAAACACCTGAGGGAGACCCGTTGCGCGCACACGCTTATTTGTCTCCATTTTTTTTCACGAGGCTTCCTAGCTGTCAGTTCGTGCTGGCGAAAGCCAAGCAGCACGCGTCGCCAGCGCGACCCTCTAGAATGTGAGAACTCTCGTCCCCTTTCCCGTTCTCACGGAGCTACGCGGGCGGGGGAACCTCGTCATTGCTCAGGGCGCTGTCTCGCGTCCTCATGTTGTTCGCACTTGTCACTGCAATTGCGAGATCGTGTCACTTCAATGGAGAGATTGTGAGCATACTGACTCAATCGGTTGCGCTGCGTGCTGTTTTTTGGTATTTTCCCAGGGATACACGAAGTAACACAAGTCGTGGGCTTGGTGCTCGTCACTTTGTAGAGAAGTGCCGCACTGCTTCCTTTTCCAGTGGTTACGGGAAAGCGAGATATCTGGAAGTATACTCGAGAGATGCTTGAACAGCGGTATACACCGAATACGGACAACTGTGCAGGGTAGCTGCTTAATCGGTTGGACATATTGGGCCAATCGTGTTTTATGTCCGCAAGCGAGGCTGCTGTGTCCTTTTTTTGGTGGGGGAGGGGGGGGGGATTCTATGCAACCCTTGGCAAATGTGTGGAGTGTGTGTGTTCGAGTAAATGAGTACGCCTGTCTTCTGCTGCTGAACGACTTGTACATGGCTAGCTGATGGGCTCTATGCAACTATGCACAAATATTTGCAACTACCATATACTAGGCCGTGCACTCACTACCATACAAACAAGGACACACAACGACAGAGTTCGCGAAGTGAGGGGCTGTGGTAGGGGATGTAGCCCGCAAGCGTACTGCTTTAAGCCTTAACTGGCTCA